>NC_084512.1:11685717-11730717 GCF_024500385.1 Phyllopteryx taeniolatus
GCATGTTCTCCCCGTGCCTGGGTGGGTTTTCTCCGGGCACTCCAGTTTCCTCCCACATCCCAAAAACATGCGTGGTAGGTTGATTTAAGACTCTAAATTGCCCGCAGGTGTGAATGTGAGTGTGAATGGTTGTTTGTTTCTATGTGCCCTGCGATTGGCTGGCGACCGGTTCAGGGTGTACCCCGCCTCCTGCCTGAAGATAGCTGGGATAGGCTCCAGCAGCCCGCGACCCTAGTGAGGATAAGCGGTAAAGAAAATGGATGGATGGATGGTTATTCTTTGCATGTTTTCATACGATTAGGTGAGTGTTGGTGTACAGCGGCTGAAATAAGTATTTAACACGTCACCATTTTCCCTCACTAAATATATTTCCAAAGGTGCTATTGACATGAAGATTTCACCAGGTGTTGAAAACAACCCAAGTAAACCATACATACAAAGAAAGTGGAACACATGCTCAGAAATTAAGTTGTGTATAATAATGTGAAATGACAAGGAAGAAGTATTGAACACATGAAGAAAGGGAGGTGGAAAAAGGTATGGAAAGCTAAGACAACACCTAAAATATATCAATAATCAAACAGCAATCCAGCCCCTTCTCAGTGCAAATGAATATCAGCTTGTTCAGTCCTAATTGATGACCTACAAAAAGGTCTCATTGCCAAGGTGTGAGTCAAGACACATTTTATGATGGTTAAGAGCAGAGAGCTGTCTCAAGACAATTGCAAACGATTGTTGCAAAACATAACGATGGCACTGGTTACAGGTGCATATCTAAGCTGCTGAACATTTCAGTGAGCACAGTTGGGGCCATAATACGTAAGCGGAAATCCAATCATACCACCATAAATTTGCCTCGATCCGGTGCTCCTTGCAAGATTTCTGACAGAGGAATGCAATGAACAATCAGAAGAGTTGTCCAAGAGCCAAGGACCACCTGTGGAAAGCTT
This sequence comes from Phyllopteryx taeniolatus, assembly GCF_024500385.1. Classification (NCBI taxonomy): domain Eukaryota; kingdom Metazoa; phylum Chordata; class Actinopteri; order Syngnathiformes; family Syngnathidae; genus Phyllopteryx; species Phyllopteryx taeniolatus. The sequence continues at coordinate 11,686,668 of NC_084512.1, forward strand.
AAAAAAGACCTGGAATTAGCAGGTACTGTTGTCACAAGGAAAACAGTGAGTAATGGACTCCGCCGCCATGGCCTGTAAGCACGGTCACCACGCAAGACCCCATTGTTGAAAAAAAAAAAAAAAGCATGTCAAAGCTCGTTTAAAATTTTCTTAACAACATTTGGACAGTTAAATATTTGGAGAATATAGCATGGTCTGATTGAGCAAAATCGAACCGTTTGGATGCCATAATGCACACCACGTTTGGAGGCGAATTCGCACTGCACATCACCCTAAAAATACCATACCAACAGTGAAGTTCAGATGTGGGAACATGATGGTGTGGGGCTGATTTTCCGCAAATGGTACTGGTAAACCTCACATTATTGAAGGAAGGATGAATGGGCAAATGTACCGAGACATTCTTGACAAAAATCTGCTGCCATCTCCGAGGATGATGAAAATGAAATGAGGGTAGACATTTCAGCAGGATAATGATCCAAAACATACTCTCAATTGGTTTCAAACAAAAACGATATAGCTGCTTGAATGGCCCAGCCAATCATCAGATTTGAATCCAATCGAAAATCTATGGAAAGAACTGAAACGCAACGTCCATAGAAGCCCACGGAACCTTCAAGATTTGAAGACTGCTTGTGTGGAGGAATGGGCCAAAATCACACCAGAGCAATGCATGCTCCTAGTTTCTCCACACAGGAGGCGTCTTGTAGCTGTCATTGCAAACAAAGGCTTTTGTACAAAGTATTAAATAAATACCAGTTAGCGTGTTCAATACTTTTTATCTGTGTCATTTCACATTGTTACACACAACTTAATTTCTGATCTTATTTTGTCTGCTTTCTTTGTATGTATGAATTACTTGGGTTGTTCCCAACATCTGGTGAAATGTTTATGTGAATGAGACCTTTGGAAATTTATTTAGTGAGGAAAAATGGTGATGTAAAATACTTATTTCAGCCGCTGTATGTTTTATGGCAACTGCAACACAATTTTATACTGCGCCATTTTTTCCCCCCTTTCAATTCACTATTGGGATTTACCCCCCACCCGTAAAAATTGGAGTTGCCTAATTATCACATACAATCATTTCTAATTACAATGTGTACGAAGGCAGCAGGTAGCAGTCACGTTTGGCCAGAAGCTGCAAAAAATGCTGGCAAAATTAATAAAAAAATCAAGAGTATAACCGCATAATCAAACTGAATTTACAAATATACATGAATTATTTGAAAAAAATGCACATTTTTGTCCACATAAACTGAATGAAAAACTGAATGTCAATGACAAAGTTTGAAAGAAGAGGATGTCAACGCATGCTCTTATGGTTGAAAGTGAGTGGACATAATTATCTTGTTGTGGCAATTTAATAGAGCTCACCTTTGCTTTGCTATCTTGGGCAGACATGTAGCCTACACACATGCTTTCTGTGGTGTGGCTCCAAAGAAACTCCACTGTGCAAAGTTAAGAACAAATGAAAACATTGATACAATATTGCATTTTGATCGTAAAACAGAATACAGTTGATCATATAATGACAAATGACATATCATGGTACTGAACTCAAGCAATAGTAACGAAACTCAGTTTATAGTTTGCTCAGTAAGCCCGCTGTTGTAAATTTTACAAAAAGGCTTTTTTAAAAGTCCCAGGTAGAGAAACCAGATCCACCAACATAATCATCCAAATTTAGGCACATTCAGAAGGTCTGCTTGTTTTAAGATTAGCATTTGATTCCGTAGTGGGAGGTCTTCATGAGATCTGAGATGAAGGGTGTGAAACTGGAGCCTGATTGTATAAGTTAAAAAAGACCACCCGCCAGGAAAGACACAGCGAACCCCCCTGACCCCCACTAACTCAACTTACCCCTTCCTTCTAGCTAATTGTCCAATGATAGATTTTGAATATTAGCAATCTTTGTCTAACGTTAGCTGAGGCATGGAATCCAAGTGTAGCCAGGAATGAAATAGCCCATGTCTCACCGAGAGGACCCTGAACATTTGGAGACGACTGAGGTTCTGCACATCTGCAGCACCGCAAGAGAATTACTCCACCCAAAACTCGATCTTCGTTGGCCAGAAAGGGTGAGCCTGAACGTACAAAGAGTAATATATTTTAGTGACAAATCTTACCCTCCTTTGTCACAAGTTCCTCACAAGGAACAAAGAATAGGAGACAAAACAAATCTATTGATTTCATTATGATGATCCTTCGGTGCAAATTAAATAACTGAATGCAATCATACTGTTGTGATGTATTTAATTTGCAGAATGTAAAATAAAGTGTCAAACACTTGTGTGTAGTTTCAGTAAAAAAATATTGATGGTTGTATTTATTCGACAACTCGAAAGGCTGATGTTTGTTCAAATATCATATAGTCTGAGTGAGAGGCCTTCACATTATAGAAACCATTACTGAAGCGAGAGCGGGATTTATGGAGCACTGTTTAAAAGGGGGGAAGAAAGAACAGCTGATAACTTAAATTGGTTTCATACAACTGGTCCAAATGTGTCAGTGTTCTAGATTGTACCGAGCCGAAGTGGTACAGTGTCATGGTCACCAGCTGAGTACACAAAGCTAAATGTTATAAAACGGAACACTTCTTAGAACACAACAAATTACACTTTCACATGAACATTCAATAAAATAAAATTCTAAATGATCTTCAGCGGTCAACCATGATGTTTGGGACATTTATGGGCCGAGTTGAAACAGTTTAAACAAAATATATTTTTTTTAAAAATCAGTGGATCACAACACTTTTCTTTCGATTCTGGTCTTCCCGACGGGGGCTACCCAACATCTGTTTGTTACTAGGCTTTACACGATCAGGGTTTTTGGGGCCGATCACCGATTTTAAAAAAAACATTACCGAACACCGATCCGATCACAAGATGGAGCAATGTGTCTATTTAAATGACTTGTTCATTTACCGTATATACTTGTGTACTGTATACAGAGTATCTTCAAAAGTATTCTCTAGCATTTTAGACAAAAGGTAAAACATTAATGACCTCTCGGGGGCATTCAAGGATTAGCCAATGACATAAGTCAGTTTTCAGTCAGGTCAAACCAACATTACAACATGACGGAAATAATGGGTGCTAACTTAGTGTAATTAAATTAATTTATTGTAATTAAATTACTTCGCACACACCAAAACCTTAGAGCATTATTCGACAGAACGCCGGCATGTTTACATACAACCGTTTGTCACCTTAATTAATCACCTTTTGTTGCCTGCTTGCGAGCCGTATCACATTAAAAGTACATGAACAACCTCAAGCAATCTGTGAATGAACATCCTCTCCCGAGCATCGGTGATGACCACCACACGTTTTTCCTTATTTTATAATTTTTTTCCGCCCCCAGACAATAAATTTGCACGATCTATTGTTGTTGTCATCACCATGGTAACGAGTGTATCCGGTCGCATTTGAGTTGACAAGATAAACCCCAGTGATAGTAAAAGACGGGATGCGGTGGTATCGGAATACAAGATTTTATTGCAGTAGTCTGACATAGTGCAATTGTGAAAGACCAAATTTGACTTGGGGTCTGATCCAGGCATTACGTGTTGTCTGCCTCAGATGTGGTGTCTGCCCCACACCCAGAAATGCAAACACCAAAGGCGTGAAAAAGGTGACCAAAAAAAAAACATTGTAGCGGGGCAGTCTGTGGGGGATCCCCCGGGGTCCGGCAGAGAATGTTTTTGATTTTAACATAAATTAAGCAATCTGGAAGACTGAAGAGTACAATAAGGCAAAATAAATACAGAAAAAAACATTTATTTACACCGCTCAAGTACACGATGTACAAATTTAGGATTAAAATTAAATTTTCCTCATTTCTTTGCTTTTTTTGTTTTGAGCCAGGCCCTTCTCCACCTGCCAGGCCCTTCTCCACCTGCACCTGATGCCTGCTTCAAGCTGTGGTACATGAATAGCATCCTCCTATTTAAGCACTCTCGTTCTGGAAAAGAATTGACTACAATCATTGTCTGTTTCACTTCATTTTTCACAATTACCAACTTCAAAGGCTAATCCAAATGCATCCTCCAGGATAATATTAGGTACACTATTTTTCTGTTTTTATTGGCCATTGCTAAATTTGAAGTTAGTTAATTCTGTGTCGCTTAATACATTTAACTTTACCATCTGTAAACTAATTACATAAATGTAGGCGGGTTTCCTAATTAATACAAGATGGACTAGCGGATCAACTCTTGTCGTCGAAGTTACGTGTGCTGCGCTATTCCACTGGGACCACAACCAAGGCCACCACCCGCAGCACCTCAACGCGAAAATACAAAAGACCAGTGCAACGAATACGACACTGGCTGATCTGATGAGCAGAAATGTTGCTTAAACGTATGAGTAGCAATAGAGGATGTCCGCTCCAGAGGTGGGTAGAGTAGCCAAATATTGTACTCAAGTAAGAATACTGTTACTTGACAATAATGTACTGAGTAAATAGTGAGTAACTTCAGATTTTTTTAAACCACAGCATGAACATCAATAAAAAAAAATAATAATAATAATTACAAAATAAAATGCAAATTCTGATGTTGCTGTGTGTGGGCGTGTGTGTATGCACAGTCAAAACATCTATGATTTACTGCATGGTGTTTTTTAAAGTTATAAGTGAGCTGAAATATCCACATATGGGCAGACAGTGGCAGACAAATACTACAATACATGAAAGCTGTTGTTTTTGTTCGTCCAAATGTAAACACGACAAGTTGCGCCCCATTGCCTCGCTTGCGAAATAGTTGATAAATAAGCAACAATTGATAAATAAAAGTAGCGACCGACATTTAGATCATTGTAATGATCACAGGCGGAACCCCAGGCCGATGTGCCAGCATATTAGTCCGCCGCGGAGTAATATTCAAAAATTACATCTGTGTGTGGATGGCAGATGTTTGGAATGGATCTAGCTGCCAGCGCTGAAGGAGTACGAAACAGCCTATGACGACAGCGACGGCGACCCCCCCATACCCAGAAAAACTCATCGGATCTGTACGATTCACGGAAAAGGCCTATTTTGAATTAAAAACGGCGAATTTCGCCTAAAGGTGACTGATTTGCATCTTTTAAAAAAACAAAAACTAAATTATTATTGACGGTCAGATATTTACAGTACTACTTCAAAAGACACGCTACAAGGCTAAAAATAATTCACATATACTGTACACGATGGCAACGCGAAGTAAATATCCTTTGCGGAGCAGATCAATGACGTCATTGATTGGATCGGCGAATTATGACACTAAAGCCGATCAGCATAAAATGCTAATTATCGGCTGATACCAATCAAGCAGATCAGATCGGTGTTAAGTCTATTTGTTACATCTGTTTATTAATCCTATTAAAAAAATATTGTTTTTCCACCAACTCATTCTTGGCTGACAAATCTGCATGCATATACAATCACTGGGAAATGTTATTGAAAGCTACATATGCGCAACTCACTGATGAACTTGTTTTGCATAGCTTCCAGCAACGCCTGATGGGCATCTTCTGACTGCATGGAAGCGGAGCATTCCCGTGCCAGCATGGTGCGAATCAGATGCTCTCCACAGCCTGCATGAGACACAAAATCACATCTGATGACGTTAAAACACATTTATTAGCCAATGTACAATGCACTTGTAAGGGTGCTTCTACTAACTGTGTTCAAGTTACAATTTTATGGAAGCATTTGGTCTCCAGATAATTCATATAAATGGTAAATGGACTTCACTTATATAGCGCTTTATCGACACCATCACAGTGCCCAAAGCACTTTACAAAGCCTCACATTCATCCACTCACACACACATTTAAACACCAATGGGCGGCTGCTGCCATGCAAGGCGGTGACAGGCCCACTGGGAACAAATTAGGGTCCAGTGTCTTGCCCAAGGACACTTCGACATGCGGACAGTCGCAGCCGGGATTCGAACCAATGACCCTCTGGTCACTGGACCACCCGCTCTACCTACTTAGCCACAGCCGCCATTCAGCTCGTTATCAAATAAAAGCTATTTTACTGTGTTGCTTATGTAGCACAAAACTAGAGTAAACAAAAATGAATTATTATAAATTATTATTATTATGGCACCACTGACTAGCAGTAGGGGGTTGAAATGAAACAGATGTTGGTGAACATGAGTGACCACCTGCCAATTGTAACACTCACAACTTTATAAAGTCTGACACATTGTATATTTTGCTATTCTTAAATTCCCAGAAAACAAATCTGCGGGTTACATAAAAGCTGTGTATAAAACAGGGTGTGAACATGTTCTTCTTGCCAAAGCTCTGAATTATTTTAAAGCTGTTCGCTCTTGTTGCATGTGGTTACGGTATTATGTCTAAGGAGTGAAACAGAAACAAACTGCAGACTTTAAGCAAAGGATCTATAAAAAGCGTCTCAAATTACAATGTACAGCTTTTAGGCAAAATATTGCAGGTGTGTTTTTTTTATACGGAATATCTGGGATAATATGCTACTTATAGTTAAATACCAAAGTTAAAAACAGAACATTTGCGTTTTGTTGCTGCAAAGAAGAGGGGAATATGAATGCAGTCATCTGTAGCTTCACTCATACTTGACCTGAAAACAAGACATGGTATAGAAAATGTGTTAAACCTCACTGAGGTTATTGCTATGTTGATTTTGTAAACAAAAAATGAAAGCCCCATAAAATATCAAGTAACTACAACACAACTAAGTACAGTTCTGTAACTGTGGAGAACAGATGCCTGGAGCAGTGCAAAGTTATTTTCTAATGAGAGCAGAATGTCAGATTGGGCAGGTACGCGGGTATTCTGTATTGTAAAGCGCTGTAGGGTTGAACTGTAAAGCGCTCAATGAGTGATCATGGCAACACAAACACAGTTGAACTACAACTGCAGCACCACCAAAATAAAATGACGAAAATCCACGAGTAGACCACGACAGCCAGCAGCAGCAGCAAGAGCAAACAGTGACAATCTGTTCTTTTAAGGGCCACAACAAAGTACAAGTGACATATTACAAATCAAAACACAACAGAGGAGCAGGCCGTGAGGGACCAAGTGAATGACAGAGGGTGAGGATCAAACTCCTCCAATGTCAGAATGAAAACTATTGTTTTTCCTCATTCTTTTGATGGGGCTGGCTTTCATGCTCGGGAAATTGAAAACAGGTGATGTACTGGAACACACATTATACTCTCCATCCCCATAAGGGAAAGATCTTTAGCCAACATCAGAGACTAGGCCACATTATAGGGAAAGAGAGGATGTGGTAGAAACACTGTACTGTATAATACCATGCCTACACTTCATAAACTTTGATACTGCATTAACAGTGGGACGTAACATAAATAAACCATTTTACTCTTATTTCATCTAAATTTGTTACAATTAATGGAGGGGATTATTAATATTTTGATATCAGGTTTTAAGACATTTTTGGTGAAACTAACAAGCCACAACTCTTTCAGCTAAGTTGTGTATGAGGAGACAAAGTCATTCTAAGACTAGCTCTAAAAGATAAAGATGGCTGTGTTTGAATGAATCTGTATTGCCACATTATACGGAGTATGTACCGGTATGTAACCCTCCCAGCAGAGAACGGGCCAATTGCACAGTTACCACAAACAACAGTTCTACCAGTTTGAATATTTGGAACAGTATTTGATAAAAATGACACAGGTGTAGTTTTTTATTAGACATTTATATGGATAAAATTCAAGAAAGCTGGAAATCTAGCCTCTATTGTGCTGCACTCCAGTGGCTATACACATTTTTAGCCATAGGGGATGACCCTTGTTGAGCGTCACTGTAAATTCAATGAGTCTTGCAAGGCACCTGGCCTGCAGATGACCAACAATGAGCAGAAAAAGATGACTCAATCGTCCGAGGAAGTGACTGATGAAAATCACTCAGCAAGAATGGTTGGAGGTCATCGGAAAGAATTACCAGGCTTTTTAAAGCTTGAATCACTGGGGCTAAATAACAGGCTCAAATAGAATATCTGGTTCTGATTCATATTGTCACTAAAACAAAATGTGGGGCTTGTGATAAACGTTAAACATGACAGAAGAGGTACAGACTAATGCACAAAGTACAGAAGGTTGCAGTTGTAGATGGAGTGAAGTGTTATACCTGAGGTACTCACTGCTGTAGAGTAGGGGTTCATGTTACATGCATTTTCAGCCCAGCAACCACATCCATAATGAGCAGCCTGAGAAAAGAAGCAAAAGTAGAGTATTAAAAAGCTAAAATCGCTGTTAATATCGCACAGTTTTTGTGCAAGTTCATGCTTCATTCCTGCAAACTTCAAACTCTCTAAATACATCTTCCTGTCCTTATTTTTTAAAAGAAAGGGTAAAATACCAAATTTATTTGGTTGAAACAGATGTGGCCATAGTTGTTTTTTTTTTCAGTGACTCAAATTTTGCGTTGTCACCAATTTTACATTGGTGCGTAAGCATTTTTAAACAATATTTTTACAAATTTTCCACTATATAGTAAAAAAAACAACATATAGGAAAACTAAAAAGTCCAAAATGTCAGTATTTACCAGATACTCACAAACAGTTGTCATTTCGTAGTCTAATAACATAGCCACTTCTTGCTTAAATAAGCTCACATTTGAACAAGTTTGTTAGTTCAATGTAAATTACTTTACTAAAAATCGACAACCTCTATTACCTGGCCAACCCTGCCTGGATGTTTCATTGCTAGACCTCCACTGGACACCGCTGCAGCTACGTTGCCTTGCAGGTCAACGACAACAGCTCCAACAGTGTCAAGGCACTCCAAACCATTTTCCTACACCACAGGAAACGATTAGCAGCAAGAATTGCTTGAAAATTGTAAAAAGCATCTATCTGACTGTTGATCCAGCTTGAACAAATGGTCTGTACAAATGGTGTGGTAATGATCAGCCTGTTCCTGTGATGCTTCATAGAAACTACAATACAATTACTCATTGAGGAATTATATAACAAGGAAGCGTTTGGAGAGAGGCTGGTATTTTTGAAAACTACACAAGTACTGCATTAGAAATTGATTATGTACTGTATTTGACGAGCATTGTATGAATCACTCTTTCATGCTCTTCAAATTTCATTCATTATGACTAGAGTCCTCCCTGATTGCAGTTTGCCTCAGGCATGATTTGCTACAATCATCATGAGGCTGCAAATCAAGCCATTAAGACAACGGCGTGTGATGCACTTCTAACCCCAGCCAGAAACTAAAGTATTCATTGGACAGAATGAATAAAGTCAGAAAAAGGCAACATGTATGTGTCATATATGCACAACAAAATTCAAGTGTTCAAACAGCCTCAACATCATAAGGCACTAAAGGCAGATGCAAATATTTGGGCTCAATAGACAGAGGGGCCAGGCCATTCAAAGATGAAGTACAAAAAATAGAAAAAAGATACATGTGAAAGTAAGACTGTATGTACAATTAGTTATTATACATAACATCGATCCATCTATCCATTTTCTATACCACTTATCCTCATGTGGGTCCTGAGTGATCTGGAGCCTATCTCAGATGACTTCAGCCGAGAGGTGACGTAGAATCTGGACTGGTCGCCAACTCAACGCAGGGTACGTTTAGACAACCAACAATTCACACCTAAGGTCAATTTAGAGTCTTCCGTGAACCTAAGATGCATGTTTTTGGAACGTGGGAGGAAGCCAGAGTGCCTGGAGAAAACCCATGCAAGCACGGGGAAAACATAGTACTTCACACACTAAGGCCGGAGCTGAGATTCAAACCCCAAACATCAGAACTTTGAGGCATATGTGCTAACTAACCACTTCCACTGTGTTGCATACTAAAATTTTTATATTGGAAAATCTCAGAAATATGAGAACATTTTCTCATACTATATTCTCTAAAAATGTACTGTATATGAATTTGAAATTCATGTCCCCCTTTTGTTCACTTGTGTTACAGCCAGACAAATATATTTAATACAGTATATACCATAGGAAAAAAAATAAAAATGAAAATATACAAAAAGAAAATGAAAAAGACCATCTACAGTTTTCTTTACATTTAAAAATTATATATTCCAGATATTTAAACTTTAACACAGGTCAATTTTGAAGCAGGGATAATCAATTAACCAAACATAGGCAAAAAAAAAAGAAAAAACATTGTAGGGGTGTCTGGTGGGGGAGGGCGGGGGGGGGGTCCCCGGGCCCCCGCAGAGAATTTTTGGGATTTTAACATAAATTAAGCAATTTGGAAGACTTCAAGCAGAAAAACATTTGTTTACACTGCTCAAGTACATGATGTACATATTTAAGATTAGAATTAAATTTGCCTAATTTCTTTGCTTTTTTGTTTTGGCAAACTTGAGCCAGACCCATCTCCACCTGCACCTGATGCCTGCTTCAAGTTGTGCTACATGTATAGCCTCCTCCTATTTAAGCACTCTCGTTCTGGAAAAGAATTGACTAAAATCATTGTCTGTTTCAAGTTATTTTTGTCTATTACCAATTTCAAAGGCTAATCCCAAATACATCCTCCAGGAAAATATTAAGCATTTTTTTTGGCCATTTCTGAATATGAAGTTAGTTAATTCTGTGCTGTGACATAATCCCTAACATCTAGCGGATCAGCTCTTGTCGCCGATGTTACGTGTGCGTCACGGTTCCGCTGGGACCACAACCTCAACACGAAAATACAAAAGACCAGTGCAGCAAATAAGACACTGGCTGATCTGATGAGCAAAAAATGTTGCTTAAATGTTAAGACTAACAATAGAGGATGTCCGCTCCAGAGGTGGGTAGAGTAGCCAAATATTGTACTCAAGTTAGAGTACTGTTCCTTGACGATAATGTGACTCAAGTAAAAAGTAGTCCTCCAAAAAATTACTTGTGTATGAGTAAAAATCTATGTGACAAGTGTACTGCATCACCCAATCACTTATTTCAGCGATTTGCGACATCATGACACAATAGCTTAGCAAATAGCTTCACGCTTTTCCTACCCACTCCTCGTCCTCCCTTCATGGCAATGTAAACGATATGAGTAAAGGCTTCTTTATACTCGCGCGGATGACGACCGCGCTGACGTCACTGCGGCTATCCCGCACGCAGTTTGCTTTTATACTCGAGCGCAACCCACGCATGCTGTTTTGAAAGTGTGTTGCAGTTCTCCTCCAAATCGGGGGTGTCGCTACGGCTGGTATTGGCTATGCCACAGCGTGGAGTTTTTTCTGTATTTTGTGGCCATTTTCGGTAGCCGCTTTCACTTTCCTTTCCGTAACGAGGAACAAAGCAACAACAATGGCGACCATGGAAGAGTCTGCTAGACCAAATGGACCTAGATGACCACATGATTATTTAATTATGCTGCAAAATCGATCGAGAAGGCGGCGGCGTAGGTGCTATGTGGAACCGGGAGGAACGCTGATTACGTCATTACAGCATGTGACTAAAACGGACCAATCACGAGAGATGGTCTCCGCGGCATTCTACGCACAGCAACAATTTTTGCCGTGTGCGCGTCAAACTACGCAGAGGGGTCACGCGGGCCAATTCGTCAGTCACGTGATGCATTGTGGGCGTTGTCGGCCGCGCGACAGCGGGAGTGTAAAGAGGCCTTAAGAAGCATGGTAAGAAGTCTAGTTTATTCGCTGCCATGGAGGTGATGATTAGTTACTTACAATGTGTTGACACTGGACAGAAAGAGAACTTTTGCCTCAGCGGCTTGGCAGCCGGGGGCATAATTAAATAGCGTGCCCCAAGCAGCTTTTTCCCCTCTCTTTTGTTTTAAACAATATGGTGTTTATTTCACAAAAATTCATTTAAGAAATTGTCGTCATGGTGGCCGGACACAGCGCCGCACTGGCCGGTAACGTCCGGTGGATTCCGCTCCCCAATATCTGGAACAATCGGTGTTACGGCCGTAATGATTCAGCACTCAGTGATTTCGGTAACAAAATACGAACGTTCCGTGACATTTGGCAGCTCTGATAATACTTGTTCAAGGGAGGTACGATTAGCAACATCTGGCAATGGAAGTTCAGATGGTATAGTCAATTTTACAAAATTAACATTAAAAATAAGACTCTCCCACTCTCTTGTGTGTGGGTAGCACCACTTATGGCTTGGGAGCACAATTACTATTCGCTCAGCTGGTTTTTAGCTCAACTCATCAAATCAGTCTCCAGTGGAGGTCTTCAGTGCACTAAAATGTTGCACTAATCACTATCAACAAATACGGTCTGCTAAATCCATTTCTTTCGTGGAGCAACTTGAGCTCTCATATAGTAGAACACAACTCACCTTTTGCACATTATTAAATTTCTTCTCGATCAAAAACGATATTACATGTGGTGGTTTGTCAGTACATATGATTGTCTTTTTTTAGGCGGATGTGCTAACAACTCGGTCACTGTGGCACCCTAGAAATTGCCATATTATTTACTGGTATTCCATTAGTGTAGCAGTAACTGTACAATAAGCAAATTTTCTTATATGTCCAATAATGTAATGTAATAAGAATCTTATATGCCAATACTTCAATTCTACTCACATTTCCACTTGATTGTCTGCTTTTCTTTGTTTGATTATGTCCTGTGTCCATTTTCTCAGCCAGCTCCATCTTTCTTTTGTTCCGCTTATATGCAGATAAACTGAACTCTAAATTAAAAATATATATATACATACAGTAAATATATATACACACACATACATATAGTGGGTACGGAAAGTATTCAGACCCCCTTAAAATTTTCACTCTTTGTTGTATTGCAGCCATTTGCTTGAATCATTAAAATTTTTTTCCCCTCAATGTACACACAGAAACCCATATTGACAGACAAAAACGGAATTGTTGAAATTTTTGCAGATTTATTAAAAAAGAAAAACTGAAATATCACATAGCCATAAGTATTCAGACCCTTTGCTCAGTATTTAGTAGAAACACCCTTTTGAGCTAATACAGTCTTTTTGGGAAGGATGCAACAAGTTTTTCACACCTGGATTTGGGGATCCTCTGCCTTTCCTCCATGCAGATTCTCTCCAGTTCTGTCAGGTTAGATGGTGAATGTTGGTGGACAGCCAATTTCAGGTCTCTCCAGAGATGCTCAATTGGGTTTAAGTCAGGGCTCTGGCTGGGCCATTCAAGAACAGTCCCGGAGTTATTCTGAAGCCACTCCTTCGTTATTTTAGCTGTGTGCTTAGGGTCATTGTCTTGTTGGAAGGCGAACCTTTGCCCCAGTCTGAGGTCCTGAGCACTCTGGAGTAGGTCTTCGTCCAGGATATCCCTGTACTTGGCCGCATTTATCTTTCCTTCAACCAGTCGTCCTGTCCCTGCAGCTGAAAAACACCCCTACAGCATGATGCTGCCACAACCATGCTTCACTGTTGTGACTGTATGTACAGGTGATGAGCAGTACCTGGTTTTCTACACACATACCGCTTAGAATTAAGGCCAAAAAGTTCTATCTTGGTCTCATCAGACCAGATAATCTTATTTCTCACCATTTTGGAGTCCTTCAGGTGTTTTCTAGCAAACTATCATGTCTTGCACTGAGGAGAGGCTTCCGTTGGGCCACTCAGCCATAAAGTCCCGAGTGGTGGAGGGCTGCAGTGATGGTTGATTTTCTAGAACTTTCTTCAATCTCCCGACTGAATCTCTGGAGATCAGCAACAGTGATCTGTGGGTTCTTCTTTACCTCTCTCACCAAGGCTCTTCTCCCCCGATTGCTCAGTTTGGCCAGATGTACAGGTCTAGGAAGGGTTCTGGTCGTCCCAAACGTCTTCCATTTAAGGATTATGGAGGCCACTGTGCTCTTGGGTACCTTAAGTGCAGCAGAATTTTTTTGTAACCTTGGGCAGATCTGTGCCTTGCCACAATTCTGTCTCATGGGAAAGTCAAAGGAAATCAGGGTAGGGATATCAGGAAGGGAATTGCACAAGTCTGGTTCATTCCTGGGTGAGCTGTTCAGGCAGTTCCTTTGACCTCATGATTCTCATTTGCTCTGACAAGCACTGTGAGCTGTAAAGTCTTACATAGACAGGTGTGTGGCTTTTCTCATCAAGTCCAATCAGTATATTCAAACACAGCTGGACTCCAATGAAGGTGTAGAACCATCTCATGGGTGATCAGAATAAATGGACAGCACCAAAGTTAAATATACGAATGTCACAGCAAAGGGTTTGAATACTTAAGGCTGTGTGATATTTCAATTATTCCTTTTTAATAAATGTGCCAAAATTTCAACAATTCAGTTTTTTTCTGTCAATATGAGGTCCTGCGCGTACATTAATGAGGAAAAAAATTAATAATGAATAACAAATGGCTCCAATATAACAAAGAGTGAAAAATTTAAGGGGGTCTGAATACTTTTCGCAGCCACTGTAGATATTACACACAGACACACACACACACACACACACACACACACACACACACAAGGGTTGTAACGATTTATTCATTATATTGATCTGTGCTCGGCTAGTTAGTCTTCCGGGAGAAAAATAAATACTGATTTAAAAAAAATATTGATTTAATATTGATATAATTGATTGATTGAACATTGACTATTGAATAAAATATTTGATTTCCATCTTTTTCAAAGGTTATCAATCAATTATATCAGTATTAGGAAATAACACATTGGGTTTACACATGGCAGACTTTATATGGAGGTGTGTATATGTTGTATTTCAAAGAAACACACTTTTTAATTCTTTTTACTTGCTTTATTTTTCAATTAGCACACAGCCGTTAGCATTCCCTAATGATAACTTCTTCTACAGTGCTCAATTCTTCTTCGTCTCTTTCTTCCTCATATCCCGAAATCTAGACATTCCTCTCCATAAGCGCCCCTAGTGGGTGGACCGAGGCATCACAGTATGTGTTTTAACACTTTATTGAAAAAGATGTCAGACAGTCTGGTGGATGGCAGATGAGAAGACAGCGAGCAAGAAATTATCAAAAAAGATGCGTGTGAGTGACTCGACTCACCCTGCATGTTGAAGCCTTTCAAGCTCAGTAGCTTAGCTCGCTAACATAGACGTGTTTGTGATCAATACATCACTCGAAATCAAGTGTTAGTGTAAAGTGCTGTGAATGTGATTATTTCAAAATGTGTATAGTAGAAATGCTGAGAGCATTGCTGAATGGGCCACAATAAATATTGTAGCTTTTCAAAGAACGACAGTAGAATACGAGGACGGGGAACTTGGTTGATCAAAGCAAATCGAGCGACGTCAACTACTAGACGCTATTTCCATGTCGCACTTCAAGCAGGTTTGTCACTTGTTTATTAGGTCCATGTATTATTAACACTATTCCTAAAGACTTTTCCTTGTGTAAACCTCACAGTGCTTAATTTTTAGCCATTATAATTTCACTGTTTAGAACAGGGAGTCTCAAACCATTTGGGTTTTGGGACTCCTTAAAGTGGAGACATTTTTCGAAGACCACTCATAATTCGAACACCAATTAAACATCTCTTTTTGAGGAAAAAACTAGCGGAACCAGTAAAATCATAGCTGAAATAATATAATAAATTGCCGTTCCGCTTTGTTTTTTTGCAAAGCAATGAAAGTACTGAAAAAAGGAAAATCTTTGTATTTAATGACCATAATTACATTTGAGAAAGAAACAACAGGAATCTATGAAATTTCACCTGCACTCTCGAGTATGCATGTATTTATTCCACAGTCACATTGGTTGAATTTTTTGCTAAAAGGTTACTGAATCGATGTCAAGCCACTGAATCGTTTTGGATTCTATCATTCTAAATGAACCAATATCGCCCTTCAATCGAATCAGCAACCGTGAAACAAATCGAAACACTGCCAAAACAAATCGTTACCCCCCTAGCGTATATACATACCTACAGCTGAAACCAGATGTTTACATACACTGTATAAAAGGACACACACACTTTTTTCCCCTCACTGTCTGAAAAGAAATCAGACTAAAAATTTCCTGTTTTAGGTCAATTAGGATTACCCAAATTATTTCCGAAATACCAGAATAACGAGAAGGATTTTTTGGGAGGTAATTTCTTATTACTTTCTTCAAAGTCAGGTTTACATACAGTAAGATTATTATGCCTTTAAATAACATGTGATGATGTCATTTCTTCTGAAGCTTCTGATAGGTTTATTGACAACGTGAGTGAATTTGAGACACACCTGAGGATGTATTTGAACTAAGCACACCTGAAACCCACTGCTTCTTTGTGTAACATCATGGGAAAGTCAAAGGAAATCAGGGTAGGCATATCAGGAAGGGAATTGTGGACTTGCACAAGTCTGGTTCATTCCTGGGTGCAATTTCTAGATGCCTGAAGGTACCACATTCATCTGTTCAAACAACTATATGCCGGTATAAACACCATTGGAATGCCTAGCCATCATACCGCTGAGGAAGGAAATGGGTTCTGGGTCCCAGAGATTAAAATACTTTGGTCCAAAATGTGCATATCAACCCAAGAACAAAAGCAAAATACCTTGTGAAGATGCTGGCTGAAGCTGGTAAGAGTGTCATTATCCACAGTGAAAAGAGTACTGTATCAACATGGGCTGAAAGGCCACTCTGCCAGGAATAAACCATTACTCGAAAAGGAACATTAAAAAGCCAGATTACAGTTTACAGATGCAAATAGAGACAAATACCTTAATTTTTGGGGACATGTCCTGTGGTCTGACGAAACTCAAAATTAATTGCTTGGCCATAATGAGCATCGCTACGTTTGGAGGAAAGAGAGGGAAGCTTG
Source organism: Phyllopteryx taeniolatus (assembly GCF_024500385.1). Taxonomy (NCBI): domain Eukaryota; kingdom Metazoa; phylum Chordata; class Actinopteri; order Syngnathiformes; family Syngnathidae; genus Phyllopteryx; species Phyllopteryx taeniolatus. Next base: position 11,703,414 of record NC_084512.1, read on the forward strand.
CAATCTTGACAAAACCATCCCCAACGTTGAAACACCAGTGTGGCAGCATTATTTTGTGGGGTTGTTTGCAGCTGGGGCGGCACAGTGGCCGACTGGTTAGAGCGTCAGCCTCACAGTTCTGAGGACCCAGGTTCAATCCCCGGCCCCGCCTGTGTGGAGTTCTCATGTTCTCCCCGTGCCTGCGTGGGTTTTCTCCGGGCACTCCGGTTTCCTCCCGCATCCCAAAAACATGCATTAATTGGAGACTCTAAATTGCCCGTAGGCATGACTGTGTATGCGAATGGTTGTTTGTTTCTATGTGCCCTGCAATTGGCTGGCAACCAGTTCAGGGTGTACCCCGCCTCCTGCCCGATGACAGCTGGGATAGGCTCCAGCACGCCCGCGACCCTAGTGAGGAGAAGCGGCTCAGAAAATGGATGGATGTTTGCAGCTGGAGAGACTCGTGCACTTTATAAAATAGATGGGATCATGAGGAAGCTTCTCAAGATCTCTTGCATGTACGAGCAAGGCGGCCAACAATATGGTCAGGAGGAATGGGCCAAAATTCCTGCCACCTACTGGGAGAAGCTTGTGGAAGGATATCCAAAACATTTGACGCAAGTCAGACATTTTAAAGGCAATGGTACCAAATACTAATGAAATGTATGTAAACTTCTGACTTCTGAAACTTCTAAGTAATGAAAATTTGTCGTATAATAAATAAATAAATCACTAATTATTCTGGCATTTAGCAAATTCAGTGAAAATAATTTGGTAACCCTAATTCACCTAAAAAAGGTAAAGTTAGGTCAGATTTCATGTCAGATAGTGAGGGAAGAAAAACATATATTTTTATATAGTGTATGTAAACATCTGGTTTCAACTGTATATGTACACTCTCATTTGTCTGCCACCACACCGAGACTCACCTGTGTGGAATCTCCAGTTACTTTCAGCTCTTACGAGATTTCTACTTCAGAACAGGTGTAAAAATACTCACTAGTGGCCATTTTCTCTGAGGGGCAGGGTGGGACACCATGGCTAATGGCCCAGTCGTGTGCTCCCCGTCCCACTAAAAAACTGGCAAAGAAATCATTGATATTGATCAAAAACTAGGAATATAGTATAGTCACAATACAGACCAAGTAATTTAGTATCATGATATTCACCAGGGTGGTATTCTGCCAGCTGAAAGTTTCCCTTTCTGTGCTTCACTAAGCAGGCGATGTGCAACTAAGACAGGATTCTTAATACCTGGAAGGAAGGTATGTATTAGAAGTGGATAAGTGAGTCAGTGATTTTATACAAATTTATGATAATAAACCGCTAATAAATTTCTTACACTAGTTCTGTGACAATATTGAATCTAGCCCATCCCCTGAGTGTCTCAAGACACATGTACAGTATAGTGTAGCAGTATTAAATATATTCTATTGCATGTAACAACTTACCACTAATAGCACCTACAGCTCCATAATGCAGTGATTTCCCATCCATGATACTGGCGTCACACTCTATTTCCCCTGACAAGTTAAGGTTGGAGCCCATACCCGCATTTGTAAAAGGAGAGTCCTGAGAAAACAGAATATGCAAACTATATTTGACAACGGTTTACCTAAAGAATCTCAAGGCTCAGTGCTCATTTTTGGCTTGTTCCATTGCTCCTAGTTTATGATGTTCTTCAACATGAATGACAAAATAGTTGGCTTTTCTCCCTGCATTCCTGATCGTATTTTTTAAAAGCTTTTAATGAATTTATCATACTTTTACTAACATGCAGTTTTTGCCATGAAATGTATGAATAATGTCTAATGTATTGACAATATTTTGTAACCAACTTAAAAAGAAAATGCTCATGACAAAGTAATTAAATAAGTGTACCTTCTTGGAGCTGCAGAGTTCATGAAATGTATTGTTCTTTTGCTTTTTTCCAACCCTTGCCTGTGGAAAATGATCCCTTCCATCAGGGTTGTCAAACGTATGGCCCGCGGGCCATGTCCAATCCGGCCCGTGGGGAATGAGATCACATTCACTGCCAGGTACTGCACTGCCACAACTTTTGTTTTTATGTAAACATTTAAAATGATGGATAACTTAATGGTGCACGCTCACTGATTCATAATCAGTGATGCTGGTAACTTGTTACAAACACGTTACTCCCAGAAAAACAAAAAAACAACAACAACAAAAACGCCATTTTGAGTAACGAGCAAAGTAACGAGTTACTTTTCCTGGAAAAGTAAACAGACTACTAAACCAACAGTAGCTACTTTCGCATCATCAATGTCTCTCACCAAATAATAACTTGTTGTTGGTGATTTGAACAAAGAGCAGTCCAGCTGTGCAGAAGCATTGAACTGAGAGGACTCTTTTTTTTTCAACTGGAAGAAAGCAATTGGGAAGTGATTGTTTATTACACAATGCACAGTGACGGCGCAGTACCATAAAAGTGCCAAACTATTTTTGTTATTTTGCTTAGTAAAAAGTGTATTTGATTGTTGTTACTTTTTATTTACACATGAAGAATACAGTTTTACTGGCATGTTAAACATGCAATGCACTGTGGGTTAATTATTCATACCTAAGTGCGCGGTCATAAATCGGTCATGGAGGGTAAGGACTGACTCACTGAAGGACTTACAATACTTGGCTTAAATAATATTTACAATGAAAAGTGAGATCTTTCAACTTCGTCTGGAGTCCGGACTGTGAGCTGGTTTAACGCACTACACAGCTGACGTCATGTAGTAAGAAAAAAAAGTTTTCTCGCTCTTCGCATCAAAATTACTGTGGTGGGAGCAATGGTGTGGGTGTGGGTGTGTGTGTGTGTGCTTACGTACACGCACGCACAAACCCACGCACACACACAGTTGCTTTCATGGACCACAATCGACTGTGTACTGAGAATGGTGCGCTTGTTTACGTTTAGGTACTTACTGTACTGTGTTGGTATGTCAAGTCTGCACTAAGTTGCTGATTTAATGTGGTTTTAACTACACTAATATTAAAGTTGTTGGTTCATTTTGATTACATCATTCTGTAACTTGTGCTTCAACATTACAAAGTAATGGGTACGGTTAAGTTAATGCTTTTTTTTGTACTGTGGATAAGTGATATTCCTGCCACTTGGCAGGTGCTGAAAGTAACTAAAAGTTACATTTTTCTAACTTAGTTACTTCTGAAATCAAGTAATCAGTAAAGTAACTAAGTTACTTTTAATCTCAAGTAATCAGTAAAGTAACTAAGTTACCTTTTCAAGGTAACTGTGGCAACACTGTTGAAATAATTTTTGTTAAAATTTTTAGAATGTTCATATGATTTGCAACAAAATTTCCAACAAGATAATCATCAGTAAATGTGAACATTCTCCAAATGGACTTGAAATTATTTTTTCCCAAAACAATGGGGAAAATTTAAAAATAGTTGTTATTTATGGGGCGGCACGGTGGACGACTGGTTAGAGCGTCTGCCTCACAGTTCTGAGGACCGGGGCTCAATCCCCGGCCCCGCCTGTGTGGAGTTTGCATGTTCTCCCCGTGCCTGCGTGGGTTTTCTCCGGGCACTCTGGTTTCCTCCCACATCCCAAAAACATGCATGGTAGGTTAATTGACAACTCTAAATTCCCTGTAGGTGTGAATGTTAGTGTGAATGGTTGTTTGTTTGTATGTGCCCTGCGGTTGGCTGGCAACCAGTTCAGAGTGTACCCCGCCTCCTGCCTGATGATAGCTCCAGCACGCCCGCGACCCTAGTGAGGAGAAGCGGCTCAGAAAATGGATGGATGGATGTTATTTATGGATTTAAGCGACAAATATTCTGGTCCGGCCCACTTGATCAAATTGGGGTGAATGTGGCCCGCGAACTAAAATGAGTTTTGATTCCCCTGCCTTACATCATCCAACAGGATATGTGTACAAGAATGGGCAATTTAAGAACACAAAAGCTTTTTTGAGAAAACATATGCATGTCTTAACTTAAATGTAGCAGTTATTTACACTTATGGTGTTTTAGATGTTTTTTTAGTAGTAAATAAAAACAGTAAATTAAAATAACCAAAGCTGAATCAACAAACCAACCTCAAGCTCAACCAATGCTGCAGCCACAGCTTCAACTGCAAGGGCCCCTGCTTTGAGCTGGTCCACAGCCTGCAAATGACAGACACTGATACTTTGTCATCAGTTTGTGCTGGCATACATGAATTTGTATGATACTGGGAGAAAGGATATTTAGTGTAAAGTTAAAGTGCGAATGGTTGTTTGTTTGTATGTGCCCTGTGATTGGCTGGCAACCAGTTCAGGGTGTACCCTGCCTCCTGCCCGATGATAGCTGGGATAGGCTCCAACACGCTCGCGACCCTTGTGAGGAGAAGCGGCTCAGAAAATGGATGGATGGACATCAAAGGCAGAACAATTAAACAATATCTGTCACCACAAATTTGTACACCTTCACTGACTGTGTCTGAACTTTTTCATTAAGCTTTATATATTATTCATTAAGAAATTAAGGGAAAAGGTCAAAAAGTGAAAGATGATACTGAAGGTAGGTGCTTGTTTAAAGGGTGTGTGCACTGTAATTTATTATTATTTGAAAGTATGGAGTAATGTTAAATAAACAGGAGAGTGTGAGATCTTGATGCAAAAACATCTGAGAACAAATGTGACAATATTATTGAAATGTGTATTATTTAGGCTTTACACGATCAGGATTTTTGGGGCTGATCACTGATCAGCAAGTTTAAAAAAACGATATCACAAGATGGAGCAATGTGTCTATTTAAATGACTTGTTCATTTACTGTAGATACTTGTGTAGTGTATACTGAGTATCTTCAAAAGTATTTTCTAGTCAGTGTGAGATCTTCTTGATGCAAAAAAAGTATGAGAACAAATGTGACAATATTATTGAAAAGTGTATTATTTATGCTTTATACGATCATGATTTTTTAAGTTAGCACCTAACTTAGTGTAATTAAATTACTTCACAAACACCAAAGCTTTAGAGCATGATTCGACAGGACACTGGCAAGTTTAGTACAACCGTTAGTGCTAGCACTAGCTTGCTAGGCTACATCACCGTTTGTTGCCTGCTTGCGAGCCGTATCGTATTAAAAGTACGTGAACATACCTCAAGCAATCCTTAAATGAACATCCTCTCCTGGCGCGATCCATTGTTGGTCATCGCCATGGTAACGAGTGTACCCGGTCGCGTTTGAGTTGGCAAGATAAAGCCCAGTGATCGTAATAGACGGAATGTGGCGGTATCAGAATACAAGATTTTATTGCAGTAGTCTGACATAGTGCAATCGTGAAAGACAAAATTTGTCTTGTTGTCTGATCCAGGCATTACGTGTTGTATGCCTCAGATGTGTTGTCTGTTTTTTTTGTTTTTTTTTACATAAATTTATTGGCTGTCAGATATTTATAGTACTCCGTCAAAAGACACGCGACAAACCTAAAAATAAACTAGCTTTTGGATTCAAATATACACGATGTACACAATGGTGATGCGTAGTAAATGTCTTTTGCAGAGCCGATCAATGACGTCATTCATCAGATCGACGAATTATAACATTAAAGCACATCAGCCAATCAGCATAAAATGCCAATTATCGGCCGATACCGATCAAGCCGATCAGATCTGTGCAAAGTCTAGTATTATTCAAAGGATTAAAACTAAGTACTCTCTCTTTGGATATTTTCCCCTTCTCTATGTAGGAAATTGTGGAAAGGATTCATGCATGTTGACAGGAGTACACTTACTTGCTGGCAAGCTCTTTTGCATGCATGCTTATACTCCTTGGCCTTGGATTCCGAATGGTAACCTGCTCCTGAAACAACATGAAACAAAAGAAATTGTATAAATGTGATTGATCATGAATTACAAAAAAAAAAATTACCTATTAAAAGAATGACTAAAGAGAGGCAGTCTTTGTAAGATTCCATTCTATTTTGTCTCTATGGAAAGAGTAATGTTTAGTTATATTACAACACGCTTTATTGACCCAAAATCTATAGCTCTATTTTCTATAGTACTTGTTCTGATTAGGGATGTTGGTCGGCTGGAGCTGAGCTAAATTTGGGCGAGAGGCCGGGTACATCCTGGACTGCTTGCCCACCAATAGCAGTACACATATTGACAAACAACCATTAACACTCATTCACACATATGGACAATTTAAGGTCTTCAATTATCTTAACATTTATATTTTTGGAAACTGGAAGGAAGCTAAAGTACATAGACAAAACACACTCAAGCACGGGAAGAACATGCAAACTCCACACAGGAATGCCGGGCCGAGATTTGAACCCTGTACCTCAGAACTTTGATGGAGATGTGCTAACCACTAAATCTACTATTTCAATTACTTTTGGTAAACAAGTTAATGGAGTCCATACAACTTACCTGCATGCACTAAAACAAATCCACCGACACCTGATTTGTAATGGTTGGTTGATTCCTGTTTGTTGGGCCATGAATTGTCTTTGTATAAAGTGTATTGTTGCTCTTCAGCAGACTTTTGTAGGCTTTCCATAACCCCTGCATAACTTGACAAGCCTATCGTGGCCTATCATCTGCGTGTGAGGGAAACATTTTGAAGGCACACCTGTGAAGACATAAGGCAAAACAGACGGCACTATTATGTCACCTCCAAAATTAATTTACCAGGTGTTGATATTTTGAAAATGTGACAGCGGGATAGTGAGCAGCCTTTTCGTGGTGAACACGTAGTGCTAGTAGTGCAAGTAATCCAGCGGTGGTAGTCAGGTCCAACAGGGCCTTCTCTGCTAGCATAAAGACTATCAGAAGCACTGACCTACTGTGAATTTATTGAATAATAATATTTGTTCCATAGTTAAGTTATTCCCAACAGTTGATTCTTTAATTTTTGTAGTGTTTCTCCATGTTGCACTGCTTCCAGTACATATGAATGTTAGACTTTTTTTTTGTCCAACTAGATTTTGGTTTCTAGAGATGCCATCTTAATCTGCCCAAGGTCTTCTGAATCAGTAGGGATGGACTAATGTAACTTTAAATATGAGCAATGAAACTGTTTCTTCAACCAAACATATTTCAATTTCATCCTCACAGGGCCAGAGTGCTTCCCCTCGATAACATCAGGAAATTTTTGACCTTCGACTGGTTGGTCAGAGTAGGCCAAGTTTGACTAGAAAAAAACTAGGCTTTACACGATCAGGATTTTTGGGGCCGATCACCGATCAGCAAGTTTAAAAAAATGATAAGCGATCACCGATCTGATCACAAGATGGCTCAATATGTCTATGTAAATGACTTGCCCATTTACTGTATATACTTGTGTACTGTATACTGAAAATCTTCGAAAATATTCTCTAGCATTTTAGACAAAATGTAAAACAATTACCTCTAGGGGGCATTGAAGGATTGGCCACTCACATAAGTTTAAAATTCAGTCAGGTCAAACCAACACTACTTGAGACAGAAACAATGGGTGCAAACTTACTGTAATTAAATTGCTTTATTGTAATTAAATTACTTAATAACAAATACTGTAATGCAAACAGTCACAATCGTGTAAATAGAAGGCAGTAATGTTGCCCCTCAATCAATCATAAATGTGAAAATTATGGTAGTATTTGTAACACTGCCATTCATACAAACTCCATGAAATTAACAGTCAGACTGCCGCAAATAAAGAGCAGTAACACTACACCAGAATAATGAATAGCTCCAAAATAAACAATGACACCCAGGTCAAGTGAAAATAAGCCATGTATACAATATGTATTTTTCTAACAAATACATAAAATAAATAGCAGCTAGGTTGTACAGTAAATGTACTAAATAAAATGTGAACAATGACCCCCAGGCAAAACAAACATTCATTTCAATTAGGAAAGGGGTTTAAACTTGCAACATTACTTAGGCTAAATGTCTATGTCGAGTTTAACATCAATGCCCGATTCTTTCTAACAAAGATGAGCATCCCAACTTTGCTGGCTGAAAGCCTGCTTCTTCGTTCATCCAGGATGCTGGATGCAGTGCTGAATAGATGCTCACTGTCCACACTTGAAGGAAGCAGGAATGTCATGCTCAGCTCCAAAAGCAGCCAATGCGCGTCTTTGCTCCAGCAGGTTTTTGAGCATGTAGTACCTGCTGTTTCAGCGGGTGGTCACGTCTTGCTCGAACCTTTTGACGCCCTTGCCCAGCTGTTGCTGCATGTCGTGAAATGCACAGTACACTTGAGGAGAGTGTTTGAAGTGGCCGACAATGTGTCTGCCGGTAGCGAGAATGTCCGTTATCATTCGTTGCGCAAGTAATGCGTCACAGACAGCTAGCTGAAGCGTGTGGGCCATGCATGGCAAAGTCGGTAGCCCCGCTTCTCGCGTGGCTTTTGCCATGTTTGTGGCGTTGTCCCGAAGTACGACATGAACCCTCTCTCTCGGAATCTGCCACATTTGGCCCATGTTGTCGTATTTCGTCACTAACGCTGCAGCAGTGTGGGAGCCGCAGAATTCCTGAGCGTGTGGGACCGCTGTTCAGAGTTTGAATTTGGCATCCACCCACTGGCCCGTCAAACTCAGAAGTGACATGGGGGCTAACGTCCGATGACCAAATGTCTGTGGTGAAGCTAAGCGAAGGACAGTCTTCTTTCAAGAGGCCGGCTACGTACGACTGCACGTCCCGGTGTAGCTCTTTTAGACTGGTCACGCCACAGTATGTGTGCCCCGGGAGGACGTAGCGTGGATCAAAATGTGCTAGCAACCTTTGAAATGCGGGGTTCTCCACAACATTAAAAGGGAGGTCAGCCAGCACAATGAACTCCATCAGCTTCCGCGTGCCAACTCGAACTTTTTCACTGTTTCGGCTATATGGACGCGTGTTGTCCAGCGTTTTTTTGCGTTAGCATCCGTTTGGCTGTTAGCTTCTTTTCCATCCCACGTTGCTTGAACCGCACGTACTCCTCCTTGTGTACATTATTTAGGTGCCTGATCAAATTTGTCGTGTTGAAACATTTAGTTGACGTTCCCCCAAGAGGTACTTCAGTTTTGCACAGATTACAAATGGCTTTCTTGTTGTCTGTATGAGACACCTAAAAAAACTCCAACACCGCCACCAAGATTGAAAAAAAAAAACTTTATTCGCCATCAGATAGTTACAGTACTAAGTCACAAAAATGTGACAAGGCTGAAATTAATCTACCTTTTGGACGGCGGCGCGGAGCAAATGTCTTTTACAGAGCCGATCAATGACATCATTGATCGAATCGGTGAAATTATGACATTAAAGCCAATCCGCCGATCAGCATAAAATGCTAATTATCGGCCGATACCGATCACACCGATCAGATGGGCGTAAAGTCTAGAAAAAACACGTCTGTAGTGATCAGCACACCTTAATACATTCATTTATCAGCTATACTCTGGTGAGTATGATGTGTTTTATGCAATTTTCTGTTTCTGTTAGATTAGATAATTAATTTTGAATTGCTCCAGATGTTGTATGTGCCACAGTTATATGCTGTTATATTGCATTTTTGTTCAGTATTAATGGTTTCAATAATTGCAAAGTGATAGTGGTGGTATTAGGTGGTGGATTACAGGCCTGATTTAATATGATTCCAAATAGCAGCTGCTAAATTGCGTGTTCATTCACTCTTACATACACTGTAGTCAAGGGTGTAAAAGTGGTAGTGGAGACCGCCGTATTTGAAAGAGGGTTTTACGCTTTATGTAGCTCTAAGGCTTTTCACCATCGAATATTTGCAATAATATTGAAAGCATAAAATGATGCTTGAAGTGATGGAATTGGAATTGTCAGTGGCAAAGCAAACATATTGTTACCGAAAATAAAACAATCACTCATTTTGGGGCAACCAGCAACGGTGTAAAAGCCATGATTTGTTTGATTTAACTCGACCCGGATGTGTGGCAATTGGAAGATTGTGCCCATCCTGTGAAACAATGTGTTTAAAACATGGGACAGCACACCCAAAAACTGCTCTGGGAGAGGTCAGCACCAATTGCCTCAATGCACTGAAATTACCCAAACGCCACAAAATGTAAAATTGAGGAATTTTGTCCTATCCAGTAGATGTCATGACTCCTTCTCATGACTGTCTTCAAGTCAGCCCCTGATCATTCAGAAGTTAAAAAATTGCATTCCTGAGTTGATGGGAAAATTTGCAATATGTGTCACAATACTTTTTATTTCTGGCATTTCAAAAATATTTACACGAGTGGAGAACATCTGTTAGTTCGCCCCGTCACCTCTAAACTTGCCTTCATGGCCTCCATTTTAAGTAAGTCCTCTGTTTACAGCGGTGTCTGTACCACAACCATAATGTAAGATGAAACATACATAGACTATCACTTCACTAACTGATGCTAACGCAGTAGTGACGTCATAATAACAGCACATATTAGTTCGAATAAAACTTCTAGACAATGCATACAAAATAATCAAACGACAAACAGTAGTAAAAAAAAAAAAAAAAAAAAAGATAATGCTCATTACCTTACTCCTGCGGTTGGCTTGCACACTACAAGCGACAATTCAAAACCTCGAAACGCCGTTGGTCGGGGACGTCGTTGGACCCCCTGTAAAATATGCCATCCAGAATACAAATTACTGTATCATAACAATAATGTGTAATTTAGTAATGTATTCCTGTTTTAGTCTATCGTAGATTATTCATATAAAATGTAGGCTAGTGAATAGTACGTTGTTATTTTCCAGCAACGACATGGGTACATTTCAAAGTAAGATTATAACGCTTGCAACGTGTCATAAAAAATCGTTCGGAAATGCTGGCGCATTAATAACAGCCGGAATAACTTAACGATGGAAGCTTGTACTTGCGATAGCAAGCTAACAGTCGCCAACATAAAAACAAAACAACGTCAACCTACCACTTATAATAGTCCCCGAAGAGCGAAACACCAGTTATTTGGCATGTCCTTAATACGCTGCAACGATAACTATCGACTAAATCTCCCAACTCTGCCAGACTTCAACCTGTCATATTAGCCGGTTAGCCGACGCGACATAAAGTACTTCCGGGTTCAGCTACACGTTGCTAAGGAAGTGTTGCAGGCGAGGACTTGATCACGTGACTCAAATGTGCTCTTCAACGCTTTGGCCATGTAATCAACCTCATTTGAAATATGATAACATTATTCGAGACCATTACAACTATGGTATCCTAATGTTATCTTTTATTGAGGGTGTGTAACTGTATTACAGTACACTGTTTTGTTTATAATACTGTATTGTGGATCTCATATTTAGCCACACAGTACGTCTTGTATAAAGTACCATAAGCGATATTTGAGTAAAATAACAAGTGTTATTTTGACAGAAAATAACTTTGGTAGAGGTTAAAGTCACCTTGTAGAATATTTCTTAATTCAAAGTTCAATCGTAGCTGACATATTCTGTACTTCGAGTAACCAAAGTAATTTTCTAGAATTTTGATTGTATTTATTTATGTATTTATTTATTTATTCATTGCAAGAGGTGAGAGACAGAGAGAGAGAGAGTCTTAAATAAAACTCAATTGAATTCAACCAAATTTAATTACCAACAAGTCAACAATTAGGATGTAATGTTTCAAAGGCATTTAGTGACATTAAAAAAAGTTTTTTGCATTGCACGTAACATGATTTTTTTTAAATTAAAAAAAAACTTATTTGATTGGTCTTGGTTGATTAGTCTTCAGGAAAGCTGGATCTGGGATACAAAACCCGAACCTCAGAATTCACCATGCTGCCTCACACATTTTATGTAGTATTATTTTCAATAGAATAAAACACAAATTTGGTCCTATTCTCCAACACCAGGGTGAGGTTGTTGCATCAGAGTTGGAAGAGAAGATGGATATTTTTTGACAAGCTCCATGGGGTACAGAAAGGCAACACGATCATGCCTTATAATGCAAACTGAATCAGCCAATGCACAAATCCTGCCAACACAAATTGCAGGTGCGCACTTGGGAATTTCTGTACCTGACTCAGAAAAGAGAGGGCAGGTCAACAAAAACGACTAAAGGCTGGCTCAAAACAAGAATGGGTTCGTTCTACTGTTCCCTTATTTAGTAGTTGTAAATACAAGCTTAGACAATCGCGAAGAGCACTTTTATAGCATAGGAATAGTCTTGTGAACCGCCTTTTGTTTAACGCTGTACTTATGTGACCCTCCTGTGGGATATCAAAACGATACACATCAAGCCATCAAAATGTGGCTTTTAAGCATGGACCCTGGTTTATTGTCATTCATCTGTAACCATGACAATCACAATTGCCTATACACGGCGTGACCTAAAATGTGCCTGCTGTTTGGGCTAGACTAGTCTGCTGAGCAAAAACCTTCGCTCTGGTAACAGAAAGTTGTCTTCGCTTCTCAAGACACTACCTAATAATAGTAACAATAAAATAACAATACGGTATGTTACATAACATTTTTAGAAAAAGTTTGGCATTATTGAATATGTAACAATATAGGGCTTGAACTAAGACATTCTTTCCAATTTGGGAACATTTTGAAAACACACCCATGAAGTATAGAGAATAGCCATGAGCAATTCGGTGCTTGGAGTCCTCCATTACCAAATGTAATACAGTACGATAAAGGTGTGCATTATTTTATGGTATGGAAATCATATAAATTTAGTACCTTCTTCTGTAATCCCAAATAAATTCCGTAAAATTGGACCAAAAACAAAGTCCTGGGTGAAATTGTACTTTTATGTTAATCTAACCTAAATTGAAGAACCATTTATAACATCTAGAGATACTTTGGTATACTATTAGATGACTGAGCATGAGTTAGACTCCTGACACGAGAATCACTCTGAATGCACTGCAAGGGTGACATCAGGCGGTTGGATTTTAATATTACACCGAGAATAATTCCGCAACGGGTCAAACGTTTCACTTTTCCTGACAAAGCCTTTGGACCAGAATATATTTTCATTCCTTGGAAATTCTCTAAATAAATCAGAAAATATAGTAAAAAAAAAATTTAAAAAAAGAGCGTTAAGAATAGAGAAATTGTCTGTAAGCGGTGGTCACAAACTAATTTTGCTATTTTTGAGTGAGCGTCCCATCAAGAGTACGTACAGTATATCTTTCAACTGTGCTGCGGATTTTCAATTGAGGGATTGCTCTGCCTGTTGGAGTCCTTACAATTGCATGTGTTATTCATAAAAATAAATAGAGAAAAAAAAGGTGAGGGGGATGTCAATTATTTACATTTTCCAATTTGATCTTGGGAACAGATGGGTCAGCTCAGTCCACCAAATACACAGCAGATGGCAAGAGGTTGTCCCTGGAACCAAGGTCCTATACGACGGCCTGCTTAATCGTCGTATCTTACCTAATTATAAGTAATTATTTGCATTTAACACGACCTGTCAATTTTTTTTGTCAATATCCTAAGATACTTTATTTTAGATAAAGTATTACTGTCCAAATAGTTAAAGGGCGCACATATCAGTGCCACTTTCATTACCATGTGTGACCAACACCAAACATATTAATCACTCAGTATTGAGTTACCAGTTAAAGGGAAACAGCAGACATCACAGTCTGCCAATTATCACGTCCACTACCATTAAAGACTAGGAGGTACAATAATAGTTTAAGTAATAATATATGCATGCCATTTATCAGATTGTATTCAAACTACCTAATTAAAAATGTGCTTTGGTGGAATTGTTACATTTTTCGCCTAATTAGCTCTGAATGACCTGAAACCTGCACGCTTTGCAGGACCTCACAAACCATAAATGACCTACCCAACGTCTTCAGTCCGTGGACTATTTTGATGGACTTAGCCATTCTCCCAATCACAAGGCCACTTCCCGTTTCTTACCAGCCAATCAGATGGTCAAGATTTGTACACCTTATTTACGCAGCAATCACGGTAGGTTGAGCCGAGTGAGCCCCGTAGATGTTTGACAGCTTCCCAGGTGGGAGAAGCTTCGAAAGGCTGTCAGACTTTACATTTCTATTTTATCCCCCGGAACACCATTCACAGTGAGTCTGGGGTTGCCACAGTCAAAAAACAACCACTCAAAGACCAATCACTCCGGCAGCATGAGCAAAAAGAAAAAAGATTGGAAGACTGAAAAAGGTAAGGCTTGTTTGGAGGGGTAATAGGAATGTTATTCTCTTCATGGCTGACAGACAGCGTACATTCTTGTTATGCTTTAAATTTGACTAACGCTCTTTTCCGTGTGGCTCTAAACTACTTTCCATTTAGTACCTGCGCTTATCCCAAACACCAAGTGAGCACACGTTGTAAGGTTATAGCGCCTGCTTGGCTACAGTGATTGCGCGTTTCGCATTGGAAACCACTACTCTCCCCAGGCTCGTATTTAGCTTGCATCCAGGGTACCAGTTTCTTTGTCATTCACCTGTCGGAGTAACGTCCCTTTGACGTGGCGTGTGATACTCACTAACATCCACATGTGCTTACATTTCTTGAGCCAAACAGCACAGCAGCAAATATTTTATTAGTTGCAAGAATATATATTATCAGTTCCTCAAACTAATACCAAAAATACATATTGTGCACCTTGACATTAATTTCACCTTCACTGGTATTCTATCTTGTTGAGTGCAGGTGCAGCACGTGCAATTGACCACTAAATCAGTGCTGGTTTAACCCATGTGTATGCCACTGTGTCACTGGGTACAATACTATGCAAATTATGGACTATGCAAACCTACCTACCACCTAAATACAAATGTAGGATTGTATATAGACTTGTACAGGACAGCACGGTGACCTAGTGGTTAGTGCTTCCTCACAGTTCTGAGGCTAGGGCCTTGATTCTGGGCTCCTGCCTTCCTGTGTGGAATTATTTGCATGTTCTCCCCGTGCTTGCGTGGGTTTTCTCTGGGTAGTCAGGCTTTCTCCCACATTCCAAAAACATGTCTTAGGTGTATTGAAGATTTGATAGCATCAGGTGAGGATGAATCATTTTTGTCGACATGTGCCCTGCGATTGGCTGGCGGTCAGTCCGGGATGTACCCCGCCTCTCACCCAATGTCAGCCAGAATAGGTTCCAGCAGCTCCACTGTGATCCGAATAAGGACAAGCACAGTAGAAGATGGATGGATGGATATATTTGCACAGTATCTGCTGTTATGTCATTTATGGGATCTCTAGATGAAAATCTAATTTAATATTGTGAGTTTATCCACTATCCAATTTATACCACTGTCAACTGAGATAAAGGCCTGTTAAAGTGTCAAAGAGATTTAACAACTTCAATTTAAATTTAGCATGATTTTAATTTTTGAATGGTGGATAGGCCCTGGGCATGGTTACAAAGTAGAAAATTAGGACTTTTCTAAACTTTATTCATGATAAAATAAAATGAGAAAAGGACAATCTTTGAGATGAAATGCACTGAAAAGTAGCTTTTTAATTGTAGCTTGTTTGCAGCATACAAATGACCTACCCAGATATACAGTAAAGTACTGTTGAGAGTTGGACTGGAAGGGTTTAAAATTCAAGTGGTTAGTGTTACCATTGCACATTTTAATGAGCCTCTTTACCAGCTCTGGAAGCACATAATGTCTTTGGGCATTTCCCATCCAGTGTGCGATGTAACAGCAAACAAATGAAGAAAAAAGACACATTCTGTAGAACAAGAAACGGACTTGGACAGTAAAGTTGATGTCGGACACATTTGTTTTGAGGCTACAAAAGATGGCAGCCCAGATGATGACCATATTTTTATTTAAGAGGACTAAGGCAGAAGTGTTTTTATGGCTAAATACCTTCAGAGATGGCACATCCTTACAATTATTGGTCAACGTGCTAATTTTAAGTCTTTTTGATGTGATCATCCATCCTTTTTCTTATTCTTATTAGGGTCATGGGTGAGCTGGAGTCTAGCCAGATGACTTTGGGTGGTGTACACCCTGGACTGGTCGCCAGGGCCGTAACCAAGATTTTAGAAATACTGAGGTCATAATTGTGGCGGTCCGAGCATGAGGTTTCAACATGAAACACATTAAATTTGTAATGGAGTGTGTGCGTGTGTGCGAGAGTGCTTGTGTGTGTGAGTATTGTGCATTTGAACAGTATGCAGAATTAGTTTTATCATGTTACATAATCTAATGCAATAACTGTCCCGTGGTAATTTTCTTGTCATAATAAAAGAAATATGGAAATGACTCCTGTAGTCATACCCATTAATGCAATTTTGCTAATAATTGGCATCGTAATTTCTTTCACTGTTTCGGCTTTCAGTTTTCTTCCTTGGGTTCCTCGTTTTCGGTTTTCGGTTTTGTCCAAGAATTTTAATTTCGGTGCATTACTAGTAGCCAGCCAATTGCAGGGCACATACAAACAAACAACCATTCACACTAACATTCACACCTGACGACAGTTTATAGTTGTCAGTGAACCTAACGTGCATATTTTTGGGAATATGGGAGGAAGCAAATGTTCACATAACCTGTCCAACAAGAGGAAATAAAACTCCAAACCTCCTGTATGCTAAATGTCACTGTGGAGGTAGCGCTTGTATATTTTAATTACCAAAGAATATTTTATTTATTATTATTGTTGGGATTATGTTTTATGCACACTTTATTACTGCTGTGTTTTTTGTTAAAGTGCAAAAGAAATAGTTCAGTTGAATCTGAGTCGTTATAGAGAGAGGTCAATTCAATAAGAAGAAAAACTGCAATGAACCACATTAAGGGAAAATAGAAAACAACTACCTGTATTGGTTATCGGGTAGATACCATTTTCCTCCTGATCGCTGTTGAAGTCCCCTTGAGCCCCCTGAACCGTTGAGATGCATTATTAGAATTTGCACAGCCCCATTTCCCTTCGTTGCTGATTTATACTACAGTATTATTTTGACGTATACTATTGCAGGTACAAAGCATGTGAAAGTGTGTTAATGAAAGTGAAGTGAAGTGAAAATAAAATATTGTTACAGGGACAATAAAGACAATAGTAATAGTATTATGCTGTATATCCATTCAGCCATCCATTTACTTCCGCTTATCTGAGGTCGGGTCGCGGTGGCAGCAGCTTAAGCAGGGAAGCCCAGACTGCACTCTCCTCAGCCACTTCGTCCAGCTCTTCCGAGGCCTCCTCTTGGTGGGACGTGCCCGGAACATCTCACCGGGGTGGCGTCCGGCACGTATCCTACCCAGATGCCTGACCCACCTCATCTGGCTCCTCTTGATGCGGAGGAGCAGCGGCTTGACTCTGAGCACCTCCTGTATGATCAAGCTTCTCACGCTATCTCTCACGCTAGAGCCTGGACACCTTGCGGAGGAAACTCATTTCGGCCGCGATCTTGTTCTTTTTGATCATGACCAACAGCTTGTGACCATAGGTGAGGGTTGGAACGTAGATTGACCAGTAAATTGAGAGCTTTGCCTTTTGGCTCACCTCCTTTTTCGCCACAGCAGACCGATAAAGACTTTACTGCAGACGCTGCACCGATCTGCCTGTCGATCTCCCGCTCCATTCTTCCCTCACTCGTGAACAAGATCCCAATATACTTGAACTCCTTCACTTGGGGCAGGATCTCTTCCTCGAACCGGAGAGGGCACTCCACCCTTTTCTGACAGAGGACCATGGTCTCAGATTTGGAGGTGCTGATTTTCATCCCAGCCGATTCACACTCAGCTGCGAACCGCTCCAGTGAGAGTTGATTGATGCTAAATGCTATCGCACTACTCTTCACTTTAAACCGCATACACTCCTTGAAGTCTCGGCGCCCTTTGCACAATGGTCATTGCACCGGACTATTGCAATATTAGTCATTCGAACTGTTCTAAGTCCTAGAGGACTCTGCATCTTTTTGCACAATTGTCAAAAAAAAATAATAATGTACCGGCATTACCAGATAACTAGCAACCCTTTACTGCTCAGTGACTGTTTTTTTTTTTTGTCAATGTCTCAAAAGTGTTCTCTGTCAATTGACTGTCTGTTGTCGTACTCGAGCGGCTCCAACTACCGGAGACAAATTCCTCATGTGTTTTTTGGACATACTTGGCAAATAAAGAGGATTCTGATTCTATACTACGCTAAATAACGCATACCGTGCCATACCTTGTGCAGCCTTGTACTCGTTTGATCACTGCTTCATTCACTTAATACCAACATACAGACAAAAACTTATATGTGTGAAGCCTACGGTGAAAACAGTGAAAAGGTGGACCAACAAAGCAAATATAATACCAGTGCTACCAGTGCAAAATTTAATGTAGAGCCCTGTATGTAGTTTTATACTGTGAAACAGTTTTGTAACCAATAATACGGCTATTGTAAAGTTACATAAGACATTATTGTCCTTGGACTATAGTGGGATTGGGTGTCATGTAATTTTTTCTTTTCTGTGTGTGTTTGACAGAGAGACTTCTCCACATGGACCGCGAGGGAAGACGCAAAGAGGGCTATCGTCGTCAAGATTACATAAGTCTGGACAAGATTCCAACCTGGAGAGAAGAAAACTACTGTAAGGAAAGAAACCATTGGTGGTGAAATTCCTATATCACACTTTGCATTGCAATACAGCCAGATACTTGTCAATGAATGGGGAGTGAGGAAAACATCCCAACTCACTACGGGCGAGAGGCGGAGTACACCCTGAATTTGTCGCTAGCCAATCGCAGGGCACATATAAAGAAACAACCATCCACACTCACATTCACACCTATGGGAAATTTAGTCATTAATTAACCTACCATGCATGTTTTTGGTATGTGGGAGGAAACTGGAGTACCCGGAGAAAACTAGGCTTTACACGATCAGGATTTTTGTGGCCGATCACCGATCAGGAAGTTTAAAAAATACGATCACTGATCCGATCACAAGATGGAGCAATGTGTCAATTGAAATGACTTGTTCATTTACTGTATATACTTGTGCACTTAATTGCTAAAAAAGTATATTTACAATAAATAATGAATCTTTGTTCATCTATTTATGCCAGTGAGGCATAGTGACAGACAGAACAAATGAATGGTCTTCTATTAGATGGCAGGAAGTACATGCAGTAATTAATGTATCCATTTTTTGTGACATTTTTGTTTGTTGGTGTGCTGTGAGATTTTTCAATTGTAAAATATGTGCCTTGGCTCCATAAAGGTTGGAAATCACTGCTCTTGTCAGATCATGTATTCTAATCAGTCAGGTCAAACCAACATTACAACATGACAGAAATAATGGTTGCTAACTTACTGTAATTACTTTATTGTAATTAAATTACTTCACACACACCAAAACTTCAGAGCATGATTCGACAGAATGCCTGCATGTTCACTTACCACCGTTAGTGCTAGCACTAGCTTGCTAGGCTACATAATGTTTTGTTGCCTGCTTGCGAGCAGTATCCTATTAAAAGTATGTGAAAATACCTCAAGCAAGCCTGAAACGAACGTCCTCTCCCCAGCACTGGTGACCATGAACACGTTTTTCCCCAGTTTGTTCTTACTGTATAAACACACGGCGCAATCCAGTAATGTTGTCGTCACCATGGTGACGAGTGTATCCGGTCGCGTTTGAGTTGCCAAGATGAACCCCAGTGATTGTAAAATACGCGATGTGGTGGTATCGGAATACGGAAGATTTTATTGCAGTAGTTTGACAATCGTGAAAGACAAAATTTGTCTTGTAGTCTGATACAGCCATTACGTGTTCTGTCTGAGACGTGTTGTCTGTCACACACCGCTGACATTTTTTAAAAATAATTTTATTGGTGGTCAGATATTTACAGTACTACATCAAAAGACACGCGACAAAGGCTAAAAATTAACTACCTTTTGCATTCAAATATACTGTACCCAATGGCGACGTGGAGTAAATGTCTTTTTTTTGCGGAGCTATTTAATGACGTCGTTGATCGGATCGGCGGATTATAACATTAAAGCCGATCAGCATAAAATGCTAATTATCGGCTGAACCCGATCAGGCCGATCAGATCTGTGTAAAGTCTAGAGAAAACCCACGCAGGCACATGCAAACTCCACACAGGCGAGGCCTGGATTAGAACCCAGGTCCTCAGAACTGTGAGGCGAATATGCTAACCAGTCTTCACCGTGCCGCCTAAATTAGAAATCGAAAATCCAAATATCATATAGGTGCAATCGTCCCCCCCCCCCCCCCCCCCCAACTTTGCACTGATTTTCTTAACTGCTAATCATTAATTGTGGGGCACTGCAGTGTTCTGTGTGACAGTTTTCTCAATGTCCATGTAACCAACAATGCTCCACTGTAAATACCACACAAAACTGTGCACTTGATTTTATATTTCAAAATTAATTATATGTACCATAACTCATCATAATATAATGTGGTGAGATGATTATTTATATTGTTCATTGAGCTGAGATGATTATTTCTATTTTTCTTTTAGCTGATAACAAAGAAGATGGGAAGCTTTTGACTGGAGGAGGTGGTTTGAATGACAAAGTATCTCTATACAAAGGAGACATTACTGTCCTGGAGTTGGATGCCATTGTCAATGCTGGTAAGTGCTCTGTCCTTTGACCCTAATATAAGGTTGATGGTGATCTTCCAAGTCTTAAGATGCCTTATTTCACAGCATGCCATGGCTACCATATACTGTTAATAATAATGGAATGTTTGTTGCGCTTTGGTCTCTCCTCAACTCACTTCAGTGTAGTTCCTGGGCACCAAGAGGCCACAAGATAGCAGCAAAGAACTACATTTATTGCATGGGCCTGAGCACAACAACAGGGATTACTGTAATTTCTCGTGTATAATGTGCACCTATGTATAATACGGAGCCCCAAAGTTGAACTCCAAATTCTGGAAAATCCTTCTAGCCATGTACAAGTACAATGCATTTTTACGATCCATGATTTTGCTTCTACCCATATCATCAAAACATGAAGTATTATCTCTATTTTGTTAATTTTTTTCAAAGAATTATTCCAAAGTTAAGCACTTTATTTGAACGTAATTCTTTTTATTTACTTATTCTTTTGAAATTCACAGCCCTACTTTTTTGGTTAAATGACTAAGCACACTTTTGTGCTCATATGTTTGATTACCCAGGCAGAATTGTAAGATGGGTACAATTCTTTAAAGAAAACATGAAGGGCCAGGCGAAACACATTTAATTTTATTTTAATGGGATTCAAATTAAACTGTCAAGCATTTCAGAAAAAACATTAGTATCAAACAAAACAAGAATTTCTGATGGTTGTTGTTCAGTCGTCAGTCGTATTTATTAAAAAAGAAAGAAACTAAAAAAACAATATTTCACCAATTCTGCCATGGTATGTAAACTTATGAGCACAACTGTACATATATGCATTCATACGTACGCCTGTCATATTGGAATGAAAGTGTAGGCTACACCTTTTTCATAACCTCTACGTGGCGTTGGTATATTAGAATGAAAGTGTACACCTTTCTCATAACGTCTTGTTGGCGGTTGCATATTGGAATGAAAGTGTACAGCTTTTTCATAACCACTAGATGGTGGCATTCATTTATAAAAGGGGAAAGTTTTTTCATTTTCCCCTATACCCATGTATAATGCTCACAATTGACTTTTGACTTTTTTTATACATGAGAAATTACAGTAGGTGAGTTTTCAGTACAGCGAAGGATAGGTTGAAAACAAATCACAAATGTGAATTCAAGAATATATGGGGGATCAATGCACTACTCGCAAAAATGTAAGGAGTATTGGGATTTCTGGTGAAATTTTAGGATAAACCTAAAACGAACTATAACTTTTACAGGTGAAATGAATTTGACCTTCTCTAAATCTTTGAATGCACATGTCCAACTGTTCAATGTTTCAATACTTTTTGCACAACTTGCTGTTCTGTAACAACAGTCTGAATGGCAATGATCCATTAATTGATTATCTTCAAAAGTTCAGAAAAGGTCAGATTACGTTAACCTGTAAAGGTTATAGTGCATTTTTGGTTAATCCTGATATTTAATTCAAAAGCCCACTGTGCCTAAGTTTTTGTGAATATTGAATGTAAATTAGTTTTTATTTGTACAGCATGCAACACCTTTTTGTTTGTCTGTGGTAGTGAACTGATGGCAACAAAAGTAAGGATTTATTTATGTAAGTGAAAGCTCTTAGCAGTAGGAAGTTAATGGCAGATGAGCAGAAGTGCTGCTTTCAGGTTGTTTTTTTTTTTAAATTATGCGCAGTACAGAATGTTAAGCAATTATCTAAAGCTTGTCTCCTCGTAACCTGCAAGGTGTGTCAGACTTGCCAGAAGATCTTACATCTCTCTTGTGCTTTGCTTTTTTAACTTGTTGCTATTTAACAGCATTCAATGTCTACTTTCTGTAACCGAGGGGTGTGAAGCTCATTGTAGTTCAGGGGCGGCATACAGCCTAATTTGATGTCAAGTGGGCAGGACGAGTAAGATCATAACATGATTAATAGAAATAACAATAAATTGGTGTTTTCCCCTTTTGTTTTTATTCAATGCAATACCAGTACAGTACATTAGGAACAATTTTATACTTAATGAATTATCCTTTTTCAAAACATTAACAACCGGCAATTGTTTTTTTTAAGGAAAGGTTCAATTTGCTTTAGTTTATTACGTGTGTGCACTATAACTGTGTACAGTGATTGTATATAATGGCACTAAACCTTGAGTGAGAGATATTTTTAACAGTAAAATACGGTATTGGTCTTTGGAATTTTGAATATTTATTTATTTTTTTTCGTACTAAAATGTACAAAATTAAGTTGACTCCTGAAACCCCTGTTCTAATGCCAGGATTTTGCGCCATTAAAAAAATAAAATAAAAATGAGCCCAAGATAAATAATTTCAAATCGCTTTCCACCATTAATGTGACCTACAACCTGTACAACTCAATTAGTGTTTTTGAGTGGAGAAGTAAAAAACCAACAACTGGCATAATGTGGTTGCAGAAGTATACACACCTTCTTATAATTGGACAGCTGGATGTCTTTAGAATTAACTAATAACATTCAAACAGGCTTTTACAGACTTATTTTGCTTTCTAGCAGAAGCCTGAAGGTTTTGTGCTGGTCTTGATTTAGGCCCCAGTTCCAGCTGAAACTAGAACACACCCAAAGCATATTGCTGCCACCACCATGCATCACTGTGGGTATGGTGCTCTTTTGGTGATGAGCAGTCTTGTGTTTGTGTCTAACATACCTTTTGAAATTATAGTCAAAATGTTCAAACTGATACACTGGACCACTCCTACTAAATACTGAGCAAAGGGTCTGAATACTTATGGCTGTGTGATATTTCAGTTTTTCTTTTTTATCTGCAAACATTTCAACAATTCAGTTTTTTTCTGTCAATATGGGGTGCTATGTGTGCATTAATGAGGGGGGGAAAAAAGATCTTAAATAATTTTAGCAATTGGCTGCAATATAACAAAAAGTGAAAAATTTAAGGGGGTCTGAATACTTTCCATACCCACTGTATTTGCTTAGCGGTTTACTTGGATGTAGCCCAGAGGCTTCCCCCCGGATTTAGATGTGAAGTCGACCGCACAGTGGCAATATGGATTTTGATTAACGAGGTGGATATCTCTGTCCATTATTGTGCCTTCTTAACCATGTCACCACGATATGTAATTTCTCTTGTGTCCCAGAGCTCAGGACACTGGGACACCATATTTATTTTAACTTCCTCCATTTACTACACAGGTCCGCCAAATTCTTTTGCTGTTAGCACTTTGAAATCACTCCGCCAACTACGCCTATCACGATAAGACTTTTAGGACGATATATATTCGCAAAGACTATCACGATAAATGGTAATATCGTTTCTTTATTCCTCTGAAATCATGAAAAATAAGGCCCGCCCTCGAGCTGCAGGACTGTGCGTTTGTTCTACTGAAGGCGCTGGAAACGAGCCCTTCACCTGTCAATCAAATACGTTCGCTGTGGTCAACTACTGGCCGAATAACATGTGCAGCTAAGATTATGTGTAATAAACGGTTAACTTTCCTGTGTGTGTGTGTGTGTTAATTGGGGACTAACACGCACAACAACTCTGAGCTCGTTAGCTTGTGAGCTCACGAACATAAACAGTTTACTTTCCCTTAAGGTTCTCTGTTGTGTGCGACGCGCTGCACATGGAGCAAGGCTGTGGAGTATTGGACGGAGACAACACCGGTTCGCCTGCGTTCCACAAGCCCATTAGTGGTTAATGACACAGCCCTCCAACTTGCGGTTGACTCACTGTGTGAGCCATGCGCTGGGTCACCACAACAATGACAATTTATCGAGTCTGGAAAAATATATTGTGACAGACCTACTGCCAACCCCTCTCATATTGGATGCACTGTACGACATCGGGGCGACACCGTTCCCAAATCGAAAGTATGCCCACCTTGCCTATCGCCACATGATGTGACACTGTTCTGTCGTTGCGCCGTCGCAGCACATAGACAATGAATGAGTTCATCGACGGCATGATGCGCTCTGCTAAGTGCAGTGTGAAAAAGCCTTAACACATTTTCCCACATGCGTTTGGAAGATTTCAAGTGTTTTTTTTTGTTTTGTTTTGTAAAATAAGGGTTTAGCCTTGCCACGCTACTCCTTAGAAGTGACGTGATGATTTTGGAGGGATGTCCAGTTCTTGGTAATGTCACTTGGGTCTTTCCCGATCCAATCTTAGAGGTCGGAAATCGGTCCAGTGTCAGCAAATAAACGAGTATCGGATCAGATCAGACTGGATCTAAAATCTCAGATTTTACCACTCTTACACAAGCAGTCCATTTAATGCCCCGCTCCAGCACTTTCATCCAGAAACGCCCGGACGGCATGCAGAGACCACATGATCCCAACAGCAGCTTGCTAATGTGCTAACATAGTAGCAAGGAGTACGAGAGAATGTTGCTTGCTTAAAGTTCTTTATTGATGCTCCAGTTTAAGTTCACTGTAAAACTAAACTCACATAACAAAAGAACTACACCGATTGAATGTTCAAATACATCACAGCCTTCTTTCCTTTGTTTTTGTTCACAAAAATCGCTTGCTCAAAGCTAACACACAATGAATGAAGAGCACCATTGACGAGCTAACGAAAATTAGCATTGAAGTCAGAGCACTTATATCTCTCAAAATCATGAATATTGGTACACAAACGCTGTAGAACCACATTCAAACAGGCAATATAACAATACACTAGCATATTCTTCAAACTCTGTGAAAAACAAGTTATAACAATAGTCGATCGTGACCTGTTCTACTTTCTTTGTTACTGCAAGTCTGTATCTCATTGCGTGTCACACTGCCCCCCAGAGGCCACAAAGTGCACAGCAGGAACAGCGATTGTCAATATAACTAAACCCTAGTTGTATCAAGAAGTTCAAAAGTGTATTGCCATACGTGGAGAAACAAATGATGTTCCCATCATTTACTGACAGTAAAAAAACTTTATAGAACTTTATTTTGTACTTCAATCCATTGATTCTCAATACCGCTTAGCCTGTTCAGGTTCGTGGGGTGCTGGAGCCTATCTCAGCTGACTTCGGGCGAAAGGCGGACTTCACCCTGAACTGGTCCTCAGGCAGTCGCAGGGCACATATAGACACGGACAACCACTCGCACTCACATTCACACCGTCACTGAGTGGGAACTGAACTCACGCTGCCTGCATCAAAGTCAGGTGAAAGCCTCACTTCACCATCAGTGACTATTTGGTAAGTAAAGGAAAATGGATGGATGGATAAGTATAATTTGTATTTATTGTTTATTATTATTTTTCAGTTTTCAAATGTATTAATGTATTATTTAATCTATTCAAATATATAATATGCTTATGTTTAAGTTAAGTAGTGGTTATGTTGCAATTTAAATATTTTTATTGATATTATGCTATTTTTCAGGATTTGCTAATATAATTTTTTATTTTATTCCAATGTAATACATTCTTATTCTTAAAGTTACTTTATGTAACCCATTGGTTAATAATAAATGGATCAGTTTTTCCCCATACCTCCTGTTGCTGATTATTGTTCTCTGTTTGAGTACTATCACTTGATCAAGCCTTTTCTCACATTCTATACTACAAATTAAGTAAAGTATGTATAATTATTGCTGATATCTGGTAGGACTGATCTCGGGTTAGACCGATATCGGTATCGGACAAAATTCAAGGCTGTGGTATTTGATCCGAAGTGAAAAAGCACAACCACCTGATCACAATTGTTTATCTTCCCTTCTAAAATATTGTTTCTTTTCAATTGAGTTGCACAGGTTGTAGGTCATATTAATGGTGGAAAAAGTTTAGAAATTTATTTTGGTGTTTTTGTTTTCTTTAAATCACGAAAACATTTGAACAAGGGTATGTACTTTTTATATCAGCTTTATAAGAAAGTGATCAACTGGCTTAAATGTATAAACTTTTACATTAAACATAGATATATTTTATAGCATTCTCTGAGCAAAAGTATTTCACTGAACCAAACTCCTTTGAGTAATGCTGTTGACTAACATTTAATTGCACATTTTGTAGCAACTAGCATAGCAAAGATTCATTTTCACAAAGCTGTAAGCAGTGGCTGTTAAAGCCACCTCACTCACCCACAATGTCTTTCATGTATTGTGGCATCTGTTTAGATGTTGGATGACAAGGTGGTCGATCAACAATCTCATACACATATGAGGGCTCACTGTCGGCCGTAACCACAACAATATAATAATGACTTTTTGTCCCCTGACGCACATGCACACAGACCCCTTCTTCTATACCTTGCACCTACCCCCTTTGGTTAGGTTAGGTCAGGACTCAGCCTATACACATCCACAGACTGATGGAAATTATAGAACACTGAACACAACACATAACTGTAGGGTCACTACAGAATTTCTACTTTCAAATTCATCCTGTTGGCTGAATTGAACCCCCCCAAACCCCAATGCGCTGGTTTTGGTCTGCAGGCCATATCTTTGACATCCCTGCTGTAATCGTTTCTTGACCTCCTTTTTCACAGTTTGCAAACATTTACACCCACACCCATTACGTTAAGTAGTGTGTATGTTGTGTAAAATGAGTGGTCTGTAATGTATGCTGAATGAATGAATGAATGAATAACAGACTGCTCTGTTGGATGACTCTAATGAATTTAATCTACCATGTAAATAGCCACCCTGAGGACTTGGTGACATGGCATTCTGAATCATCGTCATCTGTGTTGTGTACACTATGATATGTACTGTATTTCTGCACCTGATAGACCTGAATACCAGTTTACTTAATTTGGAATTCACATGTGTGCTTTGTTGCTGCTGTGTATGTAGTGAAAATACTGGTGACGTATAAAAAGTACTTTCAAATCATAATTACTGTTCAACCAGATGGACTTTATT
>NC_084512.1:11738217-11743217 GCF_024500385.1 Phyllopteryx taeniolatus
AAGCCTGCTGCACTGATTACTATCCATCCATCCATTTTCTGAGCCACTTCTCCTCACTAGGGTCGCGGGCGTGCTGGAGCCTATCCCAGCTATCATCGGGCAGGAGGCGGGGTACACCCTGAACTGGTTGCCAGCCAATCGCAGGGCACATACAAACAAACAACATTCGCACTCACATTCACACCTACGGGCAATTTAGGGTCCCCAATTAATGCATGTTTTTGGGATGTGGGAGGAAGCCGGAGTGCCCGGAGAAAACCCACGCAGGCACGGGGAGAACATGCAAACTCCACACAGGCTGGACCGGGGATTGAACCCCGCTCCTCAGAACTGTGAGGCTGACGCTCTAACAGCACTGATTACTATTTTATGTTTATTTTATTTTTTGAAAGTAATTTTCACCAAAGCCACTCCGAGTAGGTGACAGAATACTGATTAAGCCTATCAGCTTCGGACACATCTTGCTATATTTTTCAATATTTATTTAATTTTTCACATTTAGTGAATATCCTATACATTCGACGCGCTGGATCACTTGGTGGCGCTCTAAAATGAATAAGCGAAATTATGTATTTTACCGACGAACGGGTAGGCCCATATATGGACAATGCGCAGGTCGACTGAGCCATAGAGAGGAGAAAGCGTGCGGTGATGGAAGGAGGAGGAGGAGGCCGGACATGCATTTAGCCTTGGTCATATCAAAGAAACAAAGGGTTTGTTGTAATGCTGAATTTCAGCGTTAGGGGTGGCAGAAATCGTGGATAATAGCTTTCTTATGATGCTTTAGTCATTGAGCTCTATAGTTAGTGACCAAAAACGTTTAATCTAAAAATTATTGCATGTGACACTGGACAGTAGTTTGTTTGAATACCAGCTGCAATTATGCAATGTCTCTCTGATGAAGTGACCTTTCAATTCAACATGGTCTGTTAATAAAAAAATCCCCTTGCCAAATGCAATAAAAGCCAATAATCACCAGTTGCTCTCCAGGTCATATTGACTGCGCAGTTGTTGTCCTCATGGATGCTAAGCAGTGACTGGGCATCCTGATTAAATGGATTTTCCTCCGTTGACACAAGTGATTGTGTGGTTACTGTAGGGTGTACGGAATGTGGAGTCATTATAGATAAAGTGCTTCCTTCTGTGGAATGAGAAACACACTAATGCTCTCCTAGTCTGACGAACAGTACCATGTCTGAGAAAGGTCCAGGAGATATGACTCCATTAGGCTTGATTGACTTAATTCTGAGTGATGTTACTGCTCAGTCAGTATTTTTACGTACAGTAACTCTCCTGTGACTACACAAGTACTCAAGGCATTAAATAGATTAACTTTGGGCAAAACTGATCTAAATAACTGCATGGCGATTTCCTTTTTTTGAGCAGCTAATGCATGGTTTGATTGCAAGTGGTCTCGAAAGAACTGTACCTTACATGCTAATAATATACAGATGTTGGGCACGAGGTGCAGTGTGCACAATTCCTTAGATGACCAAACTGATTTTGGTTTGACAAGATGTTTGCATAACACATTACAGCCAGGAATTTTCAATAAGTGGAGAAGAGATTGAAAAATGCAGTTGTTAATGGAGCAGGGTTCAAAGTTTTGCTTAGAGTAGCTATAGATAAGCTGATGATTTGTTGTCATGTACGCAAGGAGAGTAGCGAGACTTGATTTAGAGGTTGTGCAACCTCCAACAAGCTGCATTTGTTTAACCTCGCTCAGCTGTGGCACTGTAATGGGATGATGGCTTCTGCCATTAGCATGATGAAACGGACAAAAAAGTGACTTAAGAGAAACCCACTCAACTCAGGGCTTGCAATTTAAATGGCCTTTGATGTCTCACCTGGCCATGGAAACAATTTAATCTCTAATAGAATCTTAGTCCCTGTCCATGCGCAAACAATCAGATAAAGGTTTCCAATAAATCGAAGACTACACAGCCTTTGTGATGGATGAGAATTCCCAATACTGTGGGTCACGTTTTAGTATTGTTCTGGAAGAAACCCATACTGGAAAAGAAACTGAACACTATGAACTTAGAACCTATGGTTCAGATCTATTTAGGGACCATTCCATTTGTTGTATTTGTTGAGAGTTGACACAGATTAAATATTGCAGTTCTTTGTGAACTCAACAAGATGGCAAGGGCAAAATCTGTCACAACTATGTGAAGATAGATGAATGGAGTAAAAGATGCCCAGTACAGGTGTCACAATTAAGCGATTAATTGACAATTAATCGAGCATCAAATTAATCAACTATTTTGATTATTGATTATTTACATCTATTGATTAACTTAGAATTGACCAAATCCTCTGATGTCAGTCTCTCAACAGTAAATCTTCTGATTTCTGCAGTCCTTCATGAAAGGAGACTATCTTTGGTTAAAAAAAAAAAAAAAAAAAAGCCAAAATCTGCATTTACAACCCCAATTCCAATGAAGTTGGGACGTTGTGTTAAACACAAATAAAAACAGAATACAATGATTTGCAAATCATGTTCAACCTATGTTTAATTGAATACACTACAAAGACAAGATATTTAATGTTCAAACTGATAAACGTTATTGTTTTTAGCAAATAATCATTAAATTAGGATTTTATGGCTGCAACACGTTCCAAAAAAGCTGGGACAGGTGGCAAAGGTTGAGGAATGCTAATCAAACACCTGTTTGGAACATCCCACAGGTGAACAGGCTAATTGGGAACAGGTGGGTGCCATGATTAGGTATAAAAGGAGCTTCCCTGAATTCCTCAGTCATTCACAAGCAAAGATGGGGCGAGGTTCACCTCTTTGTGAACAAGTGCGTGAGAAAATAGTCGAACAGTTTGACAATGTTCCTCAACGTACAATTGCAAGGAATTTAGGGATTTCATCATCTACAGTCCATAATATCATCAAAAGGTTCAAAGAATCTGGATAAATCACCGTATGTAAGCGGCAAGGCCGAAAACCAACATTGAATGCCCGTGACCTTTGATCCCTCAGGCGGCACTGCATCAAAAACTGACACTAATGTGTAAAGGATATCACCACATGGGCTCAGGAACACTTCAGAAAACCAATGTCAGTAAATACAGTTAAGCGCTACATCCGTAAGTGCAACTTGAAACTCTACTATGCAAAGCAAAAGCCATTTATCAACAACACTCAGAAACGCCGCCGGCTTCTCTCGGCCCGGTCTCTTCTAAGATGGACTGACTCAAAGTGGAAATGTTTTCTGTGGTCCGACGAGTCCACATTTCAAGCTGTACATCAAGCAAGAATGGGAAAGAATTCCAACTACAAAGCTTCAACAATTAGTGTACTCCGTTCCCAAACGTTTATTGAATGTTGTTAAAAGAAAAGGTGATGTAACACAGTGGTAAACATGACCCTGTCCCAGCTTTTTGGAACGTGTTGCAGCCATAAAATTCTAAGTTAATAATCATTTGCTAAAAACAATAAAGTTGATCAGTTTAAACATTAAATATCTTGTCTTTGTAGTGTATTCAATTAAATATAGGTCGAACATGATTTGCAAATCATTGTATTCTGTTTTTATGTTTAACACAACGTCCCAACTTTATTGGAATTGGGGTTGTACTTTTATTATCAATTTTATTTTATTATTTTATTACAATTATCAGTTTTTCCACTATTTTCTGACATGTTACCGACCATTCAGTAACTGAATCATAATCAATTTATGGAAAAAATAATAGTCAGTTCAATCTATTATGAAAATAAGCATTATTTGTGATCATTGTATTCTGTTTTTATGTTTAACACAACGTCCCAACTTTATTGGAATTGGGGTTGCACTTTTATTATCAATTTTAATTATTATTTTATTACAATTATCAAAGTTTTTCCACTATTTTCTGACATGTTACCGACCATTCAGTAACTGAATCATAATCAATTTATGGAAAAAATAATAGTTCCATCTATTATGAAAATAAGCATTATTTGCAGCCATAGTATGAATAACCTGTCGTTGAACCTGAAGCACCCTTAGAAGTGTATATCAAACTCGTAGCCCTTCGCATTAATCAGTACCCAACATGTAGCTGTTTCAAAAAGGTTGAGTACATCACTTTCTCTCTCGTGTAATATTATTTGGTTTTGTTTAATCATCAAAAATACCAAATGAGCAACAATAATAGGTTAATAAGCATAAATAGGAATACAAATATTTCTGAAAAATGTTTTAATGCAAAATACATTTTTATCCAATTATTCGATTCATCCATAGAATGACTGAGAGAATGATCGATTAAAAAAATATTCGATAGTGACAATCCTAATGGACTGAGTGACTTAGAATAAGTGTAGAGAATGACATTATCAGAAGTTACTCAGTACTAGCGTTGGGCATCAAGAATCGAGAACCAATTGAAACCGGGACTAACGTTCCGGTTCTCCCGGAACCTTTCAAATGTAAAAATGTATGTTCCCGGTTTAGATGCCTAGTCCTCCAGCTGCGAAGAAGAAGTGGCAAAAAACAACGAAGAAGCTGCGTAAACCAACGAAGAAGAACACGCACGATGATGTGCTTGTGCCCAACGGCGGCGCCAAGCGAAAGTGTGTCTTAACTTTGTTAAAATGAATGACCAGTCACTTCAGTGCAACATTTGGAATAAGATTATATTGTACAAAGGAGGCTTTCATGATGCGTAGCGTCTGACGTGCTCCGAGCCCCAGCCTGCACCACGCGGAGCTTCAGTGAAGTCAACTTTTAGTCAAACAATGAGTGAAACAATAAAATACGTCTATACCAACATTGAGACAGCTAATGAGGTAAACGATTGCTTGCTCTTTTGCCCTAGTCTTCAAACCAATGTAAGCGCCGATGACAAAAAAAAAAAAAGCTTAATTTAACATTGGGCTAAAACTTCACCGTAGCAACTTTACATCACAATGAATTGGGACAAAATTCATTATCTCACAGTATCACAAACATTAACATTGTGCCACATCAGTGGGTAGGGAAAGGAATCAGTGTTTTATGGCA
>NC_084512.1:11755717-11833217 GCF_024500385.1 Phyllopteryx taeniolatus
CAAGGCCTCCTTACCGTCAAACCGATTAGCTCAATTGCAATCCTTTGCGACAGAGTGTGCCTTAAAAATCCATTTGTCAGATAGGTTGTGATGGAAATACTGCATATGGCTTTTGTCTCTTTGCTATAATGAGTCAGTTCAAACTATAATTCTGTTTTCCACAGACTAAGAAATGAAAGAAATGGGAAATCAGTAGTGATATCTTAAAGTGAGAATCCAACATCTTATTTCTGTGATACTAGAAGTGCTTGGCTGTTTTGATGACTCGCCACCCACACTCTCCTTATAAAAACACTTTCTCCCTCGTGGTCTTAAAAGTAGACATGCCTAAATGGACCTCATACAACCTTTAAATACCATGCTGCTCATGTGAAAGGAATTAGAAGAAGAGTAAATGCATTTAAAATTTGTGGAAGACCAAAAACACTTCAATTTTTCCTCCTCTGTTCACATACTGTTCAGTTTATATAATTCCATTGTCTTTTTTAGTTACTTTTGTTGTATTGTCAACAAATTTTATACATCCTGTAAGAGTAAATCAACGTTTTTCTGCCAACATTGACGGTCCCGTCTGCTTCATTATAAGTAAGCCTGCTTGTGAAGAGGATCCGTCCATACAGCTTTGGTTTCAGCGCTTTGCTTGCTGAGAAATGTAAATCAGCAGTAATGGATAAGGACCCATAAAAGTACCTGCACATGTAATGTTAATGCTCTGCTTCACACTAGCTTGCATCTGCAAGGATGAGTGTAAAGGCCATGAATAAATTACATGCTTTTCAGTAAAAAGATATTTTGCTTTTTGCATTACTGGGCTTTTTGTTACAAGAAGGGCAGAGTTGTTGTGGTGGATGCAAACTCCTTCATCCACGTAAACAGTAAAGTAGAGCCACGGTGTGTGGGTTGAGCTGGAAAAAGGCTACTCTTACCATTGAAGCCTGACATGAAAATGTACCCGATCTGCCCTCAAGATTCCGGAAGGGTGGCTGCCAACCACCATTATGCTAAAAACTGTATTTTTGATGCATTCAACATTACCGTAATTTCTATTCACAGTCTATTTCAACCCTCACTATGGACTGGTATGAGTAAATGTTTTTTAGCAAAAGACAATTCGAGATTGGAATGATAGGGATGGCTTAATGTCTTTTTGCCTGATTGTTCTGATATTTAACTTGACCATTTTGTGAAATAGCAGTTCAGTAAACCAACAGAAATAATGTGACTTTTACACCTTTATACCAACAGTTCAGTGCTACAGAGAGTGCAAATTAAATATGCTATGCAACTGTCACGAACAATTCAGTACAGTCATTTCTGCAGCCTTTCTCTGTCATGACTCTGCCATCACTTTTAAATCTGCTTTTAAGACCCGCCTTTCCCCTTGACTTTCGACTCGGTGTGAGAAGTTAATTCGTCTTTGGATTTTATTCACGTTCTTATGGATGTTTTGCACTTTGTTACTTATGTTTTTATTTGACTCCTGTAAAGTTGAATTTTTTGTTTACCTGGCTGCCTCAATGTTGGCATTGATGTATTTTATTGTTTCACTCACCCAATTTGACTTCACTGAAGTTCAGCGGCCAGCACGGTGGACGACTGGTTAGCACGTCTGCCTCACAGTTTTGGGGAACAGGGTTCAAATCCTAGCCCTGCCTGTGTGAAGTTTGCATGCTCTCCCCATGCCTGGCTGGGTTTCTCCAGGCACTCCGGTTTCCTCCCACATCCCAAAAACATGCGAGGTAGGTTGATTTAAGACTCTAAATTGCCCGCAGGTGTAAGTGTGAGTGCGAATGGTTGTTTGTTTTAATGTGCCCTGCGATTGGCCGGCGACCGGTTTGGGGTGTACCCCGCCTTCCGCCCGAAAATAGCTGGGATAGGCTCCGGCAGCCCGCGACCCTTAATGAAAGAAAACCCCACAGTGGTCAAGAAATAACTTGAATCTAACAAAAGTAAAAATAAATAAAAATGTAATGAAAATTAACCAGGGCGGGTCGGTGGACGACTGGTTACCACATCTGCCTCAGAGCTCTGAGGGTTCAAATCCGGCCTCACCTGTGTGGAGTTTGCATGTTCTCCTCGTGCCTGTGTGGGTTTTTTATCCGGGTACTCCAGTTTCCTCCCACATCCCAAAAACATGCATGGTAGTTTAATTGAAGACTCTAAATTGCCCGTAGGTGTGAATGTGAGTGCTAATGGTTATCTGATTCTATGTGCCCTGCCATTGGCTGGCGACCAGTTTAGGGTGTACCCCACCTCTCGTCCGAAGATAGCTGGGATAGGCGCCAGCGTGCCCACGACCTTAGTGAGGACAAGCGGTATGCAAAATCAATGGATGGATGAAAATTAACCAATGAAAATCAGACATTGCTTTTGAAATGTGCTTCAACAGAATTATTTTTGAAACCAAACATATGAAACAGGACTGGACAAAAATTATAGTACCCCTAGAAAAGACTGAAATTATTTGACCATAGGGGGATGTTCAAACAAGGTGTGTCCTCTAATTAGCATCACAGGTGTCTTTAAACGTGTAATCAGTCAGTCGGCCTATTTAAAGGGTGAGAAGTAATCACTCTACTATTTGGTGACATGGTTTGTACCACACTAAACATGAACCAGAGGAAGTGAAGGAGAGAGTTGTCTTAGGACATTAGGAACAAATTATAGATAAGCATGTTAAAGGTAAAGGATATCAGACCATCTCCAAGCATCCTGATGTTCCTTTGACTACAGTTGCACATATTCAGAAATTTAATATCCACGGGACTGTAGCCAACCTCCCTGGACATGCCTGCAGGAGGAAAATTGATGACAAATTGAAGAGACGGGTTACAAATGGTAACAAAAGAGCCCAAAGAAATGAAAGGTGAACTCCAAGGTCATGGTACATCAGTGTGAGATCGCACCATACGTCATCGTTTGAGCCAAAGTGGACTTCATGGAAGACAACCAAGTAGGACACCACTGCTGAAAATTAATCATAAAAAAACGAGACTGGAATTTGCCAAACTGCATGTTGACAAGCCACAAAGCTCTTGGGAAAAATTTCCTATTGACAAACGAGACAAAACTGGAGCTTTTTGGCTAGGCACATCCCCTCTATTTTCACAGATGCAAAAATGAAGCATACCAAGAAAAGAACACTGTCCCTACTGTGTAAGATGGAGGAGGCTCTGTTATGTTCAGGGGCTTCTTTCAACATCTTGCACACAGTGTCGTGAATCTGTGCAAGGTACAATGCAATCTCAAAACTATCAAGGTATTCTAGACAGAATTGTGCTGCTCAGTGGACTATTCTGAAGTGTCCTGTGACATTTGAAAAACGAAAAAACAAAAATGAAAACATTGAAATTAAATGGTCGTTATTTATTTTACAAAATCACAGAGAGCCACAGCAGAAGGATGAAAAGAGCCACATGTGGCTCTGGAGCCATGGATTACCAATCCCTTAGCGAAATGTGCAAACGTATTTGAGTGACAGGTGAAGGTTGAGCAGTGCGCGTTTTCAGTGGAGATGCCCAGTGTCTGAAAGCTGAGAGAATGTCTTAATTCTTCACCATTTTGAAGTCTGGTCTCATATACTTGGCTATCTATCTATCTATCTATCTATCTATCTATCTATCTATCTGTCTATCTGTCTATCTGTCTGTCTGTCTGTCTGTCTGTCTGTCTGCCTGTCTGCCTGTCTGCCTGCCATTCAAATTTGGCAGGCTTGTTCACAACACTCTTCATTGTGGTGCATCAAATTTATCAGACATTTTTATTTTCATTTTACAGGGATTTAACACCTTCCTTAGCTTTTAAATTGAGACCTTCAAGGATCTCCATCAGAGGATATAAAAGTTAACTCAGCCTTTTTGTTGGAGTAAACTCAATTTCTCCCTCCACTGCCTCTAAACTGCATCATCAGAATAACAGGCCCTCACATAACAAGCCCTCACATACTGTGTCCCCTGTTGGGCAGAGTTAAACATGTGCCACTATACAAAAATCCACTCTTCAAGACTAATTTTAGCGTGTGTCCTTGCTTCCTTACAGTAAGCTGTTGTTTTTCCCCCTATGTTCTTTTATTGGCAAATCTACACTTATCTTATGGGAAGCACGTGTGTGTGTGAACTTGTATGTGTTCTTGTTTTTATCTGAATCCATGCAATAATTACTTTACAATGTCCACTGTAACCGGAAGGAGACTGGCAAGCAAACAGCATAACAGGATGTCAGGCAATTGAGAGAAACATTTTTGCAGGTGCCACTTAAGAGCCACAATGTCTCACTGGTCAGTTGCCTGGGAAAACCCTAATTAACAATCATGGTTTGTTTACCTTAAAAATGGCTCAAGTTGACTATACCTTGAGAAATGAAAGGTCATGTCATCACAGGTTGTGGCCAAACCCAGAGAATGCATCTCTTTCGTTACTGCAAGCATTGATCAGATTTTACAAATTACTGTATGACTTGATAGTATTTCTTTAGCTCCGTAAAGGCTTTATGTACACCATTGTTTCTTCTAATGTATATGAACGGTTCTAATATAGTTTGAAAACTTTTTTAAAAACATTTTTTTTTTTTTTGCCTTTCGGCAAAGTAGCCTTTACTGTGTCAAAATAAAATTTGATGGTGCATGAAGGGGAATATGTTTTTTAAAAAGGATCTCTTTTTTAATCTCTTTGAAGTCTTTGAAGGTATGGCATCTTCATTGCCTTAAATGACAGAAATGCATATAGTGACATAATAAAATTTTACAGGATTATGAGAATGAAGTCAAGCATCAGTGCCCACAAACAGGAGTCAATGTACAGTATCTCACAAAAGTAAGTGGATGTCTCACATTTTTGTAACTACCGTAATTTCTCGTGTAAAATGCGCACCCATGTATAATACGCATCCCCAAAGTTGACCTCAAAATTCTGGAAACCCTTTTACCTATGTATAATGCATTTTTACAATGCATGATTTTGCTTTACCCATGATCAAAACGAAGTATTATCTGTATTTTGTTAGTTTTTCAAATAATTATTCTGAACTTAAGCACTTTATTTGAACACATAATACTTTCTTTTTATTTACTTACTCTTATTTTGAAATTCACTGCCTTACTTTTATTTAGTAAATGAGAAAACACACAGTTGTGCTCATATGTTTGATTACCCAGGCAGAATTTGTAAGATGTGTACAATTCTTTAAAGAAAACATTAAGGACCAGGCGAAACACATTACATTTTATTACAATGGGATTCAACTTAACTAATTCAGTTAAACTGTCAATTATTTCAGAAAAGCATTACCATTAAACAAAATATAACTATAAAGAAATTAATGATGGTTGTTCAGTCATCAGTCGTATTAAAAAAAAAATAATAATAGTCATATTGGAATGAAAGTGTAGGCTACAGCTTTTTCATAACATCTAGGTGGCATACTAGAATGAAAGTGTACAATTTTGTCTTAACCTTTAGGGGGCGGTAGCACATTGGAATGAAAGTGTACAACTTTTTCAGATGGCGGCATACATTTATAAAATGTGAGTCTTTCAAGTTCCCCTATACCAACGTATAATGCGCACACTATTGACTTTTGACAATTTTTTTTTTGGGGGGGGCGAATTATACACGAGAAATTACGGTATATGTGTTTGAGACAAAAGAGAACAACCCATAGCTACCAGTGATGAAACCACTCCTTTGACCTCAGTAGGGAAGTTTAATAATGTTTCACTTAAGGGACATTTTTGCTGCTGTTGTTGTTTATCTCAAAAAAAGCCTTTGACACCTTAGTAGGAACAATTGTCATGTTGCATTACAATAAGCTGAAACTTGCGTTGCGACTTGCTCATTAGCCTCCCTTAATAATCGTGCTGTATCAGCCTCCTTGCTCAGGGATATCTAATATTAGTCTTAGCTTTGATTTGGCCTGTTAGTCGACCTGCAGACTCTTATCCAATGGGATCTGGGTACAGGCAGGGGAAAATGGTAATTAACCTATAACAGAATAAATTTAAATATTTTATTTGATTCTTTCTCTGTTGTGGGTGAGTTTTTACAATGAGTCTGACCAGTTGAGTTCACTCTGAATTAGCTTTAGCGCGAGGGAGAGAAGGGACACTGAGAGGGGCCATAGCTAATCCCAGGATATTGAGTAGGATTCTTAGGATGAAACTGTGCTCCTTTGCTTTCCCAAGTGTGACTGGGGCACCCCCCTGTACTGGGGGGATGGAGCAAGAGGGTGGATT
Organism: Phyllopteryx taeniolatus; assembly: GCF_024500385.1. NCBI lineage: Eukaryota > Metazoa > Chordata > Actinopteri > Syngnathiformes > Syngnathidae > Phyllopteryx > Phyllopteryx taeniolatus. The sequence goes on from NC_084512.1 coordinate 11,761,947, forward strand.
TTGACTTTTTTTTCTGCTCGGTCCCTATTGTAAGAAGACTTCACAGTTTAGGGGCAGCATATCTGGGATTCTCTGCCCACTGAAGTGAGTCTTTTGGGGGGTGAACAACCAGTCAGTGTTGGTCTCTGAGGATTAGGCACATTGGGATAATCAGGATCATGTCACAGTGTCCTCGAAGAAGGTCTTAGTCTACATCCAGCAGAGGAGCAGGGGTGTCACTCCTCTGTGCTGAGACTGGCTTGTCCACATCCCCCGCTCAATCTGTGCACACCTGCCTTTGCCCCTTCTCTTCCATGCCAAACACAGATGACATTCTTTTAGATTATGCCTAAAACAATCTAAACTGGATATTTTAAAACCTCTGTCAAACTCCAATTAGACAGTATGCTCATCAAATGAGTATAATTAATAATGAAAATAAAGTATCTTTACTTCAGTTATGATTGGATAAGAGAGATTAGTCCCTTGAATAGTGTGAAAGAGTAGCTGCAGTAGGAAGGGATGCCATTTTTGTTCCCTAGTCAAATCTGCTTTTCCCATTAACCCCGACCCTTCTCTATATTTTGTGACAAACTTTACCCAAACAAAAGCCCAGGAAATGGGTGTAACGGAAAGGCCGTCACTATGCGTCTACAATAAAGGGACTTTTCACGCAAACGGATACCCAGGTAGAGCAGCCGTTCTCCCTTAATGTAACTTGCACATTTTTGTACACATTGAAATCTGAAAATACCCATTTATAAGCCTCATAGTTCCTGTAACTGTATGCGATTAACATCTTTCTCATTTGTGAGCTGGGAAGCAGTCCCTAAACATATCTACAGTAAGATCCTCCACAAAGGCTGCTTCCCTTCCGCTGTTACTATGACACCATCCGAACAACTGCAAGTATGTGTTTAGCTGGTGAGCTGGTTCAGCATGTGCACTGACAGAATTGGTCGCAGCACAAAGGGCAACAAATAAGGGCTTTCATATCTTCAATTGGGACAGTTGAGGGGTTGAATGGAAAGCAGTGTTTTTGTCCGTGTTTGTGTGCGTGTGTTTGTGTGTGTGTGTTAGCTGAGTAACATGGGAAAAGCAGTGTTTGTGTGCAAAAATTCACATTGCATATGCATTTGTGTGAGAACATTTTAAACAGCCTGCCGCTCGTTTTGTGAATTTGTCGTAAAAACAAAAGATTCATTTTTATTTCAGATAAAGTATCCATTCAGTTTTGTAACATTAGGGTAGTAGTCACTCGGCACTTGCTCCCTGTAACTGCTGCTGTCACATAACTGCATACTTTATCTTTTATTCATCTTTTTTCACATTCCTTTCTTCCCCCAAATTCTTCATGGTACATATGCAGTCTTCATACATATTGCTAAATATAGCAACGAAGGAGAAAATGTAAAAAAAATACTTTGTTAAAAAGAAATATGATCTTATGCCACAACTGTAATTTGATTTTGCCTTTGAAATGCAGCCGGTACTACATTTCATAGCGCTACTCTAAAACAATTAAATTACATATTCTACTCGGTGTCATGTTACTCTGCTACACAGAAAACATGAATTCACTTCCACAACGTGAAACTACATTCATCGCATATTTTAAAGTTTTCATGTAGTTTTTCTAACCAATAGTATGTCGTATGAGTCATATCTCCCAGTAAAAGTAACTTTATCAGTCAGTGGTGACTGGAATGCTTTTCACAGCTGTACTCCTACCCTTGTCTTGCACTGCAGCGTTATTAATTGTATTTAGGAGCTCATTGGTACGCCCTGATAATTAGACACTGAAGGAGCCTGCTTTGACAATCCCTCATCTTTGAGATGCTACAATTGATCACCAATTCAACTGGTAACGGTTGAAAATTGAATTTCTAGCCCTAACATTGTTCGTTAACCGCAGTGCTGATGATATGGCCATCCAGATTAATGATAATGGAGGTCTAGGATGGTTTCGGAGACGGTCTGTGAATTTGATTATCTCTCGACAGCTGTGGAGACAAAGAGCAGCCAGTCAGACTCTTATGTGAAAGTACTTGATGAAAACCCTGCTTTAAACGTAACTGGGAAATGTATGTCTCGGTGCATGCTTCTTAGTTTACTGTACGCAGCCTTTAAACATCTCTTCACTCTTGCCTACCCATTAACGCAGGCATGCACACACGCACGCACTAGAATTGGCTTTGTACAATTTTAAATATTACACTGTAGTAATAATCTCAAATAATACATTACCAGTGTTTTTGAATAAATGTATTTGACAAACAAATCTAAATTATATATTAGAAACCACTTGGTTTAATTGGAACTAAACTACCGATCTTAGTGTAATGTTTTTACCCAAACCATGATGTTCCTCGTCAATGGTTGTTTGTCTGTATGTGACCGGTGATTGACTGTTGATCAGTCCAGGGTACCAGGGACAAAATGAGGTCAAGTGATTTAAAATAAATAAATAAAATTGGATGGATGATGTTTCCCTTACTAAAATATATTTTCCCATGACCCGAGGACCTTAAAAAAGAAAAATACAAAGAAATCTCAATGTGCCTCTTATTCCAATTACCACTTTGTAATGTAATGTGTAAGTCATGGCAGCACTCCTCTGGCTGAACCCAGGCAGCAGCAAAACTACATTTCTTTCCAGTAAACAACTGAATACCTCAATCAACCTATTTTGTAAAATAAATTGGATTGCAGCATCAAGCAGAACCTCATTAGATGAGGTGTCATGTTTTCAGTCTTTAAAAAAATGCTAGCTATATTTAAATAGCTCTGATGAACAGTGATAGAAAAATCACCAAAATTTACTGAAGGCATAATGTTATGAAATTGACAAATTGGCAATTCAACATGTTGCAGGAAATCAAGATTTTTGTTCAATGTTTGCCCTTTATAGTGTTAGTTATAGATAAATGGCTCATATTTCATTCCCCTATCATCACAATGGTCTTTAGCACTTTAGACTATGAATAGAAATAAGTTACAGTGTTAAATAGTGAAGGTCACATATCCCAGTTTTGTGAGACTGACATTTTGAGGTTGTCTGGAGAAATATGTGTAAGGAGTTTTGTCATAATTGTTGAAGACACCATTATTCATTATTACTTTTTCATGTCAATGCCACCTAAAAGCCTTACAGTGAGTAATGACACTAAAGTACTTAAAAATTGTATACTGTATGTTAGAATTCGTCTTTTGTGCAAACCAGAAATGCCACACTCAAAAAAAAAGAATTCAGTTTGTTGGTACCCTTAATTTCTCATGTGACTCTGAAGTGAATTAAAGCTGTAACTAATATACCTGTACAACTGTAGAAATATGTACCTTGAGGTCCAGAACGCAAATGCCTTACCCAATTATATCCAACGTTTACAATGTTGTAAGCTTTCTCTAATCCCTTTGTATGAGAAGAAAACTGAGCTGTGAAAGATTCTAGACTGACCTAGCTCTTACAACAGAAATATTGTGTTTTGTGAAAAATATAGCCGTGGTTTATTCACACGATGAGGTGGCTATTCTAGAGTTGATCAATTAAAATTTTATACATCCATCCATCCATCCATTTTCTGAGCCGCTTCTCCTCACTAGGGTCGCGGGCGTGCTGGAGCCTATCCCAGCTGTCATCGGGCAGGAGGCGGGGTACACCCTGAACTGGTTGCCAGCCAATCGCAGGGCACATAGGAACAAACAACCATTCGCACTCACATTCACACCTACGGGCAATTTAGAGTTGTCAATTAACATGTTTTTGGGATGTGGGAGGAAACCGGAGTGCCAGGAGAAAACCCACGCAGGCACGGGGAGAACATGCAAACTCCACACAGGCGGGGCCGGGGATTGAACCCGGGTCCTCAGCACTGTGAGGCTGACGCTCTAACCAGTCAGAGCCGCCAAATGTTATACAATTCTAATGAAATAATGTTTTTCTTATTTGAAGTAGCCTACACGTTTCTGTGAAAGTGCGTTTCCATTGCAAAACAATACGAAAATCCAAACAAATCATGTAACCCTCCTTGTGTCATTGAGAGAGCACAATAACCCTACATTCGTCATCTATTAATTATCGCTTCATTATTAAATGTTGGTTGTAGTTCCCTTTGAATCTATGTTACAAAAATGGATATTTAAAAATACTTTAAATGTATATTGTGGGGATTTAATTTAATATGTATCATAGGCGGCACGGTGGCCGACTGGTTAGAGCGTCAGCCTCACAGTTCTGAGGTGTGGGGTTCAATCCCCGTCCCCGCCTGTGTGGAGTTTGCATGTTCTGCCCGTGCCTGCGTGGGTTTTCTCCGGGCACTCCGGTTTCCTCCCACATCCCAAAAACATGCATTAATTGGAGACTCTAAATTGCCCATAGGCATGACTTGTTAGTTTCTATGTGCCCTGCGATTGGCTGGCAACCAGTTCAGGGTGTACCCCGCCTCCTGCCCGATGACAGCTGGGATAGGCTCCAGCACGCCCGCGACCCTAGTGAGGAGAAGCGGCTCAGAAAATGGATGGATGGATGTATCATAGGAGAAATTTAAGACTTTAAAAGTACACTAAAAATCAGCCAAATACAGAGTTCACTCCAAAGTCAGCACAGTTCAATTGCTTTTTAACTAAAATCAGATGCAAAATACTTGTTTTTACAACAAAGGTAAGAATAAAAAAAAATAGTTTTTAAAATGGTTTTCAAAATTCAATTTTAAAAAAAGAAATTGAGTTTATTGTTTTGCCACTGAAATACACCTGCTTTCTAAAATGGAGGACATGCACTTGAATACGTAACATTCATTCATGAATAAGGGAACATAAGGTTGTTTTTTTTCTGTGTGCTGCGCAATTTAATAAACTTGAACAAACTTAATAGTATGTGGAACATGATAACATTTCATAGGCTATAAAGCAATGTCACGAACTGACAATTGAACGAACTAACACATTTCAAACCCTAATTTCAAACAATACAAAGGGACTTGGGTTTGCATTACAGCAGCAATTGAGACCAAGTGCCACAGGCAAAAAGCAATTATTTAGGTTGGCATGTGCAAATGTTCCTAATACGAAACTGACCTGCTACATATAACACAATAAACATTTCTATATAAGTAACTAGGCTTTACACGATCAGGATTTTTGGGGCCGATCAGTGAGTTTAAAAAAACTATAACTGATCACCGATCCGATCACATGATGGAGGAATGTGTCTATTTAAATGACTTGTTCATTTACTGTATATACTTGTGTACTTAATTGCTCAAAAAATGATATTTACAATAAATAATGTATCTTTGTTCCTCTATTTATGCCAGTAAGGCATAGTGACAGACAGAACAAATGAATGGTCTTCTATTAGAAGGAAGTAAATGCAGTAATTAATGTATCCACTTTTTGTGACATTTTTGTCTGTTGGTTTGCCGTGAGATTTTTCAATTGTAAAATATGTTCCTTGGCTCCCTAAAGGTTGTAAATCACTGCTCTAGTCAGGTCATGTATTGTGATCAGTCAGGTCAAACCAACATGAGAACATGACAGAAATAATGGGTGCTAATTTACTGCAATTAAATTACTTTATTTTTAATTAAATTACTTCACCCACACCAAAACGTTTTACCATGATTCGACAGAATGGCGGCATGTTTATGTGCAACTGTTCGTGCTACCACTGGCTTGCTAGGCTACATAACGTTTTTGTTGCCTGCTTGCGAGCCATATCATATTAAAAGTATGTGAACAAACCTGAAGCAAGCCTTAAACGAACGTCCCATCCTGAGCACCGGTGACCACCAACACACGTTTTTCCCCATTTTGTTCTTACAAACACACGGTGCGATCCATTATTGTTGTCATCGCCATGGTAACGAGTGTATCCGGTCGTGTTTGCGTTGACACGATGAAGCCCAGTGATCGGAAAAAACGGATGCGGTGGTACAAGATTTTATTGCAGTAGTCTGACAAAGTGCAATCGTGAAAGATTTTTTAAATCACTTTATTGGCCGTCAGATATTTACAGCACTACGCCAAAAGACATGCGACAATGCTAACAATAAACTAGCTATTGGATTCAAATATACTGTGCACGATGACGACGCGGAGTAAATGTCTTTTGCGGAGCCGATCAATGACATCTTTGATTGGATCGGCAAATTATGACATTAAAGCCGATCAGCATAAAATGCTAACAATCGGCCGATACCGATAGGGCAGATAAAATCGGTGTAAGGTCTGTAAGTAAGCTGCTATGAAGACACATTGAGGTTCATTCCACTGCTGCACGGACAAATAAAAAAAATAAAAAAAAAAAAAAACCTTGCTGAAAACTGAGATTTGGAATCTCCCCACCCTGGCTAGAGTTTTTCAAAAAACGACTTTCAAAAATTACTTGGGTAATTAATAACAATTGTATTATCGGTAAATGGTTTTCCAAATTGGAATTCATTATACACATTGAAGAACTCTGGCTTCTGAGTCTCAAGGCTTCATAATGTCGTTGCAACCCAAAATAGACTAAATATTTTATGCCAGCCAATGCAAGAAGAATACAAATACAGAACAAGAGTTGTCTGTTCTACACATAGATAGATTGGAATTCTTGAAAGACTGGGAATAACCCGAGCACTTTCACCTCATTCAATTTTCCAAAAAAAAGTCACACAGTTTTGTGCCATTGGCTCTGTGCTACCCTAGTCTTATATTGACAGACCCCCATCCACCCATTGGCCCTGCACCTCCTGTTTGTGTTCCTGGGGTCAGGCTGTTTTCTCAAGCCTCTCCTGCTTCAGTCTTGCTCAGACAATTTGCCTTTAATTTGTCTTTTTACTGTCCTACAGTGTTGTGCACCTGAATTTGTTTGTTGTGTCAAACTTCGATTAAAATGCCATCACCTAAATCTTTTGTCCACCAATCTTTTATTTTGTATTTACTGTATATTTTTTAACTTTATAATTCATGCTGTACTTTAGGCTCCTTTTTTGACCATATAGACTAATACCACCACGATAGTATGAAATACCAGCAGGTATTATGAAAGAAGCACCTTTACAGTAAAGTCAAAGTGCCACTTCACAGAAGAGGCCTTTGCTGCAGAGATTCCTTATCGCTCTCATCTCCTGGCAGCTGAGTACAAAGTTTAGCTCAGTTTCAGCCTTTGCGATTTGCTACAGAACCTGCTAATTGTTGGTGCCTTAATGAAATACTTCAAATTAAGCCCACTGTCTTAGCCCAGTATCCAGCCAATACAAATTAGACATTAGTCTTACTGAATAGCAGTTGCTCCCATCATTACCACGTCCTACAGTATTGATGGATTTTAGTGAGTGGGGTGGCATTCAAACACAAGTAACCATTATCGGCACCTAATCTGCTTAAAACAATATTAGTTTTTTTTCATAATTAATTCAGGCATAGTGCTGTAGTACCGCCAATATATACCGGTATACGTTATGAATATATGTTGGTAAAAAGTAGTGGTTTGACTCACACTCTAAAACTCAATCGCTATTCGTATTGACAATAAGGAATGCCTAGCGAATCACAATTGAATTGTTACTTATTGTACTATTCCAAAATAATACCCCAACAAATGAAACATCCAATTTGATTATTGGAAAACTATCTATTGAACCGGTAAGAGCTGGCATGTTTTGACTGACGTATTTTAGCTGCCGTGCCTACGTACAGAAAAGTTTTCTTTCTTTTTAGTTTAAAATTACTTACTTTAACCCGCATCCCTCACCGTACCTTGGCCACATGTAGAATCCAGGGTCTGTTTTGCGCTCATCAGTGCCATAAATCCTCGTGGACCGGACTAAGCTGCCACCTTTCCAGCAGCAGCAGGGTGGCTGGAAAGGTGGCAGCTTAGTCCGGCTACCTAGCCGCTCTAGCTTCATGCTGTGTTGGATCAACTTTCTCTCATTTAAATCTGCTGCCGCGGTCGCCTTCTCCAGCGATGGCTCCTTTTCGGCTTCCATTGTGGGGCTTCCATGTTATTCGTGCAGCTTATTGGAGAGCTAGGCTAAATGCTAGCCTCCTTCAGCGGAGAACAAACGATGGAGATCTCGGTGATGCTACAATGCATATATGCGCAGAAGCTGTTTGCACAAAGTTAAATTGGTGGCGCCTGTGGGCAGAATGTCAGCTCTTGTCAGAATAATATAAGAATTATTTTATTCACCCTCCTTGAGCCGTACCTTATCGTGGTGGAGGGCTTGTGTGTCCCAGTGATCCTAGGGGCTAAGTTCTCTGGGGCTTTATGCCCCTGGCACGGTCACCCATGGCAAACAGGTCCTAGACTGCCACCTCGATGGCGTGGGGACCTACGCGAGGATCCTGTTTGTGGACTTCAGCTCTGCGTTCAGCACCACCATCCCTGCACTCCTCTCCTCCAAACTTCTCCAGCTCAGCTCGCCTGCCACCTGCCAATGGATTTACAGATTCCTGACGGGCAGGACACAGCAGGTGAGGCTGGGGGACACCACATCATCTACACGCACCACCAGCACCAGGGCGTCCCAAGGTTGTGTCCTCTCTCCGCTGCTCTTCTCTCTCGACACGAACGACTGCACCTCAATGCACCCGGCTGTCAAACTCCTGAAGTTTGCAGATGACGCCACAGTCATCGGCCTCATCAAAGACTGTGACGCGTCTGCGTATCAATAGGAAGTGGAGCTGTGGTGCAGCCGACACAACCTGGAGCTGAACACGCTCAAGACTGTAGAGATGATCGTGGACTTAAGGAGGCATCCTTCGCCACAACTGCCCCTCACGCTGTCCAACTGCCCTGTGTCAACCGTCGAGACATTCAAGTTCCTGGGAATTATTGTCTCTCGGGACCTGAAGTGGGAGATCAACATCACGTCCATCCTCAGAAAGGCCCAGCAGAGGATGTACTTCCTGCGGCTTCTGAGGAAGCACGGCCTGCTACAGAAGCTGTTGAGGCAGTTCTACACAACAGTCATTGAATCGGTCCTCTGTTCTTCCATCACAGTCTGGTTTGTTGCTGCTACAAAAAAGGACAAACTCCGACTGCAACGGAACAATCAAAACTGCTGAAAAGATTGTCGGTACTCCCCTCCACATCCTGGTCACCACCTCTTCCAGCTCCTTCCTTCAGGAAGACTCTACCGAACAATGCAAACTAAAATAAGCAGACATTCCAACAGCTTCTTCCCACTCGCCATTAACTTCTTAAACAGTTAACTTACAATTCCATTGCAACATGCTGCCAATTTGTTTGTCTTGTTTGTTGCCACATTTCTGTCAGCCCAATTATACATTACTCGTGCACTCACTGTAGTCGTCTCGCCACGCTGCACTATTTGCATACCTGTTGTTGACCAATACTGGCCACTCATGTGCCTGAGTAGCATCTGCAACATTTGCACAATCGACTGAGTAGCATCTGGAACATTTGCACAATCGATTATCGCATTACTCGTCACTTTAAACTGCATACATTTCTTGAAGTCTGGGCACCCTTTGCACAATGGTCAATGCACTGGACTATTGTTCTATTAGTCATTTCAAATTGCTCTAATTGCTAGAGGACTCTGCATCTTTTTGCACAATTGTAAAAAAAAAAAATAAATAAATAAAATGATACCGGTATTAACTGTCAACCCTTTTTTGCTCCTGCCCCAAGTGGTGGAATTAAAGTATCTTGGGGTCATGTTCACGAGTGAGGGAAGAATGGAACGGGAGATCGACAGGCGGGTCGGTGCAGCATCTGCAGTGATGCAGACTTTGTATCAGTCCGTTGTGGTGAAGCAGTAGCTTAGCCGAAAGGCGAAGCTCTCAATTTACTGGTCGATCTACATTCCTACCCTCATCGCTACACTCAGTCGCATTGAGAGGAGCCAGATGAGATAGCTCAGGCATCTGATTAGGATGCCTCCTAGACTCCTCCCTGGTTAAGTGTTCCGGGGATGTCCCACTGGGAGGAGATCCCGGGGACGACCCAGTAGACCCTGAAGAGACCATGTCTACCGGCTGGCCTGGGAACGCCTCGGGATTCCCCCAGAAGAACTGAATGAAGTGGCTGGGAAGAGGGAAGTCTGGGCTTTCCTGCTAAAGCTACTGCCTCCCTGACCTGACCTCGGATAAGCACAAGAAAATGAATGGATGGATGGATGGTATTTTATTCTTTGTTTTGATTTGAATGCGAATCAGGATCCTGAATCAGGATTAATTTTTTTCATTGGAATTCGTAAGTCAATCCGAATCACCGCTGATTCGTTCTTAGCACTAGTAACAAGGCAATACATGATTATCCCCCCCACCCGTGCCTAACCGTTCAGGACCCAAATTTTGAATATAAATTTATGTAAAGGTTTTCTCATTTTACCACAATCATTGGGACCTCCTCACACCATTCACCTTCACAGTGTTTAGTATTCAAACTGGACTCAGCTAAGCATGGATAGGCAAGCCCGTAATTAATGTCACTGCCAGTGTGTGCAATCACCCACCATGGCCTACTAGCAGGCATGAAACAGTGGTTACCACAAAGGCTTCAATTAATCATCCTCTGAGAAAATTTGCATTTGTCAAGGATTTCTTGCGATTGGGTCAAGTCTATGACCAACTTTACATTAAATAACCGTTTGCTATAAATGTGTGTATCAAAATGACAAATCTGTCAGAGCAGACAAACCAATGATGATGATATATCTTCTACACTCGGTCAAATCCACATTAAAGCTGATCATATTAAGGGATAAGGGATATGAGACCAGAAATGTTGTCTTTAAATGGTTGAGGCTCTAAAATGGACAAAGTTCAATATTTGGATTTATTGGGGACATTTAAAGATTCATGGAGGCCATTTGTTTTCCTTTCTGGCACTGTGTGGACTCGATTTGTAATGACAGATGGTAGTTTTGTGGGGTTAGGGAAATTGATGACTGAGTGACCTCAGAAGGAGCACCTGTCCAAGAATGGACCTGCTGCTTGCTGCGTTGTGCTGGTGGGTGTGTTTGGCATTAACCTTACTGTCGTGTTTCTCGATCCTCACTAGTCCCTAACCCCAGCCATAAGTCATACGTAACCTGCCAGATCCAATCTTTCATCAGGGGATTCATTAAATGCTACACAGCAAACGTACAGGATCCCTTTGGGGTTGTGGTATATACATGAATGACATGCTCATGTGTAAGAGCCCACACAGAGAGCCATGTCTGACAGAGCACGTTGTTGTTGTTACCTCAGGGGACATAAAACAAATGAATACATTCACGAATAGAGGGACAGCTCTCACATCATTCATTCAATTTGTTGTCTATCCATCCATTTTCTGATCCGCTTCTCCTCACTAGGGTCGTGGGCGTGCTGGAGCCTATCCCTGCTATCATCGGGCAGGAGGCGGGGTACACCCTGAACTGGTTGCCAGCCAATCGCAGGGCACATACAACAAACAACCATTCGCACTCACATTCACACCTACGGGCAATTTAGAGTCCCCAATTAATGCATGTTTTTGGGATGTGGGAGGAAACCGTAGTGCCCGGAGAAAACCCACGCAGGCACGGGGAGAACATGCAAACTCCACACAGGCGGGACCGGGGATTGAACCCAGGTCCTCAGAACTGTGAGGCTGACGCTCTAACTAGTCACACCGTGCCGCCTCAATTTGTTGTACTTTACAATAATTAATTGACCTTACATATTGTGGTAAACACTTTCAATAGGGTATTTTGCCTCTATCCACGGCCATACTGCTCATACTGCTGATTAACATTTGCATAATGCTTCTTGCGGTGACAAAGCTGTCATCAAAGTTTCAAAGGATCACTCTCATTGTTGAATTAAATCAATGCCTGTCTCCAAAGGCATGCATTCATTTGAAAGGACTAAAATAAATTAAGAGACATGGTTAGTCATTTATACTAGACCCTCTGATGCCCCGGCAAGGAGACAATAGACATGAGCAAGGGATGCTAAATGAATTCTCTTGTCCTGTGTGTTGTCCCTGGATATCAACATAATTTGATTAGTGACCTGGTAACATGAATGTGCAGGACATCTCTTCATTCAAGTCCAATGGGGTTCCAGCGGCGAGAGGGCCATGCTACAAGGCTCAACCCCCTTCCATTGCACCCCTGCCCTGGTGTCATGTATACACCCAACGAGACGACTGTGTGATTAATGACTGGGCTTGTGGTGTCATTGACAACTTCTGGTGACTTTGCACAAAAGACACCAACTGTGTCACATCAGCACTATTCTGGGAACATGTGGCCGTATGCTACTAACCTACAACCTGTAGGGGAATATGTAATTGTAGAATATATTACACTATTTAGTGGCTCATCTTTATTATTGTAAAGAAACATAGCTTCAGTTGATTATTTCATTTAAATAAAATTTCCTGCAGAGCTTTTTATGTGGGCTCTGCATCAAATCCCTCAAATAGTGGCATAAATTGCTCAGTGTGCCTTTCCTGGCATCTTCTGTTTGAATTAGCACACTATGTTCACGTCTATCTTCTGTGACAATTAGGTTTCTTGCCAGTGTCATCTATGAGAATGGAAGGGAAACATTTGTGGCTGCCTACATTTCTTGAACTGGAAAACCTACATCCCAAATTTGTTAGTTTGAATAACCGTTTAAAATCATTAAAAACGTGGCAGTTTTAGTTTGTGTGCGATCAAATTGCCGTTAGGATGAAATGTCCTGGATAAATAAGAATGTTCACAGGCCTGTCCCATTATTTTATTCACCTGTATCTTATTAATCTGCCATTTAATGAGAATTAGGTCAAGCTAGTTTTGCTAGCTTTGTCGTCTTTGTTTATACAGTTCACTATAGATGTCACCTTTTACTCATTGAGGTTATTGAGATCTGGGCCTGCTTGAAACTGTCATTATTCCCATATGTTCTTATTGTCACAACATTTAGAAAAGGCAAAATGCATTTTCATTTTGCTTTTCAACCTGTACTAAGCTCCATAGAGGTACAATGATTAATTGCCAATTAATCAGTTATCAAATTAATCTAAAGATTTTTTTCTAATTGATTAATCATTTAGATACCTTAACTTAAAATTGTGCAAATCCTCGGAATTTCAGCCTCTCAACAGTAAATATTAGTAATTACATTTATTATATTAATAAAGCCGTAAATGATTAGATTTTAATAATAAAGTAGACTTTGTTTCATCAAAATAAGACATTTGCAACAATCTTCTTTTACTTTGGAAAACAATTATCATATCAAACTAACATTTTTGTCTGTTTTCTGACACATTATGGCCCAAACTAGTAACTTATAATAAATTTGTCTGCATTTTTTTGCACTGGGTGGAACGGTGAATGACTGGTTAGCACATCTGCCTCACAGTTCTGAGGAAGCGGTTTCAAATCCGGCCTTGCCTGTGTGGAGTTTGCATTTTCCCACCGTGCCTGCATGGGTTTTCAGCAGGTGCTTCCGTTTCCTCCCACATCCCAAAAACATGTATGGTAGGTTAATTGAAGACTCTAGATTGTCTGTAGGTATGAATGTGTCCGCCTCTCGCTTAGAGTCAGCTGGGATAGGCTCCATCACGCCCGCAACCCTAGTGAGGATAAGGTACGGAAAATGGATGGATGGATGGATGGATTTTTTGCACTGTCAATTTGAAATAATGTGCTGTTCTATAAAGAAGGGATGGAAATTAAAATTTTAAAAAGGTTCATTGATTGCTCAAAAATAATCAACAGATCAATAGAATATTAAAATAATCAGTAGCGCTAATCCGGAGCAGAAACATACTTTGTTTCACTTTTGACAATGCATGAGGTGCATTCAAGGACCGCTAACAAAACAGGCCTAGCAAATGCAGATGAAAAAACACTATAAATTAATTAATTCAACATAACAACACCAGATTCCAGTAGTAGTACCCAAGTAATACTTTAATTGCGTTTGCCTGCGGACAAAAACAGCGAATAGCCAATATATTTAGTGAGTAGTCGAAATTTTCAGCAAATAACAGGATAGGTTAAAAAAAGAATCCGCAAGTATGCAAATTTGTGAATGCTCTACAGCGAATATGTGGAAGTTTACTGTGTATGTGCTGGATATGAAATTGAAAATTAAGTGTATGGGCATTGATCAAGTTGAAAAACTGGAATTGTTTCAAAAAAAATTTATATATTTTTTTAAACAAAGGCCTCTGGCAGGTGATGTTTTGAATATTGGTAACCATAGCTTAGGTATCAGCTGTAACTTGTTTAGAACAAAGCATGGTCTTTCGTGAGATCATGAATTTCCAATAATCATTGTTCTTTATTCACGGTCACGCGATTAATGTATTCTTAAATTCTCATGTTTCATATGATTTTATAATTGCTTCAGTACAGTATATTGTCAGGGGGGGGGGGGGAGAATGATTACCAAGGATCCCAAGGAAAAAGTGTATATTTGGATGCAGGGACATTGCCAGATGTTAGTATAAGACGAGTGTTGTGTGCCATAGTATCAGAATCAGAATCAGAATCAGAATCATCTTTATTTGCCAAGTATGTCCAAAACACACAAGGAATTTGTCTCCGGTAGTTGGAGCCGCTCTCGTACAACAGACAGTCAATTTACAGAACACTTTGGAGACATAAAGACATTGACAAAAAACAACAACAAACAACAATTGTGCAAAAAGATGCAGAGTCCTCAGTTCGAATGGCTAATATCGCAATAGTCCGGTGCAATGACCATTGTGCAAAGGGCACTGAGACTTCAAGGAGTGTGTGCGGTTTAAAGTGACGAGTACTGCGATAATCTGGGACAATGGTTGTGCAAATGTTACAGATACTCCTCAATCAGTGTGCAAATGGAGCAGATGCTACTCTGGCATGAGTGGCCACTATATGCAAATAGTGCACCACGGCGAGACAACTACAGTGAGTGCACGAGTAATACATAATACAGAAATGTGACAACGAACTCAAGTCAAAAAATTGCCAGCTTGTTGTAATGGAATTGTAAGTTAGCTGTTCAAGAAGTTGATTGCAAGAGGGAAGAAGCTGTTGGAATGTCTACTAGTTCTAGTTTGCATTGATCGGTAGCGCCTACCTGAGGGAAGGAGCTGGAAGAGCTGGTGACCAGGGTGGGGAGGGTCCGAGAGGATTTTGCACGCCCTTGTCTTAGTTCTGGCAGCGTGCAAGTCCTCAAGGGTGGGTAGGGGGGGTACCGACAATCCTTTCAGCAGTTTTGATTGTCCGTTGCAGTCGGAGTTTGTCCTTTTTTGTAGCAGCACCAAACCAGACTGTGATGGAAGAACACAGGACTGATTCGATGACCGCTGTGTAGAACTGTCTCAGCAGCTCCGGTGGCAGGCCATGCTTTCTCAGAAGCCGCAGGAAGTACATCCTCTGCTGGGCCTTTTTGAGGACGGAGTTGATGTTGGTCGCCCACTTCAGGTCCTGGGAGATTGTAATTCCCAGGAACTTGAAGGTCTCGACGGTTGACACAAGGCAGCTGGACAGCGTGAGGGGCAGCTGTGGCGAAGGATGCCTCCTGAAGTCCACGATCATCTCTACAGTCTTGAGCGTGTTCAGCTCCAGGTTGTGTCGGCCGCACCACAGCTCCAGCCGCTCCGCTTCCTGTCGATATGCAGACTCGTCACCGTCCTTGATGAGGCCAATGACAGTGGTGTCATCTGCAAACTTCAGGAGTTTGACAGTTGGGTTCGCTGAGGTGCAGTCGTTCGTGTAGAGAGAGAAGAGCAGCGGAGAGAGGACACAACCTTGGGGCGCCCCAGTGCTGATGCTGCGTGTGGATGAGGTGGCCTCCCCCAGCCTGACCTGCTGTGTCCTGCCCGTCAGAAAGCTGTAAATCCACTGGCAGATGGCAGGTGAGACGCTGAGCTGGAGAAGCTTGGATGAAAGGAGTTCAGGGATGATGGTGTTGAACGCTGAGCTGAAGTCCACGAACAGGATCCTCGCGTAGGTCCCTGCACTGTCGAGGTGTTCTAGGATGAAGTGCAGTCCCATGTTGACTGCATCATCCGCAGATCTGTTCGCTTGGTAGGCAAACTGCAGGGGGTCCAGCAGGGGACCTGTGACACTCTTGAGGTGGTCCAGCACAAGACGTTCAAAGGACTTCATGACCACAGATGTCAAAGCGACAGGCCTGTAGTCATTCAGACCCGAGATTGCAGGTTTCTTGGGGACTGGGATGATGGTGGAGCGTTTGAAGCAGGATGGAACTTCGCACATTTCCAGTGATCTGTTGAAGATCTGAGTGAAGACTGGCGCGAGCTGGTCCGCGCAGACTTTGAGGCAGGATGGAGACACGTGTTCCGGGCCTGCCGCTTTGTTAATCTTTTGTTGTTTGAAGATGCGTCTCACATCCTGTTCATGGATGGTTAACGCAGAGGTCAGAGGTGTGATTGTGGTCGCGGGTGCGGCCGGGTTGGTGTGTGGTGTGAAACTGTCCTTTTCAAATCTGCAGTAGAAGGTATTCAAGTCGTTGGCTAGTGTGCTATTGTTCTCAGCTTGGGGGGATCGTCGCTTGTAATTAGTCAGCGACTGGAATGCATGCCAGACTGATTTAGAGTCGTTTGCGCTAAACTGTTTTTCCAACTTTGCTGTATAGATCCTCTTTGCAATGTTAATTTCTTTGGTCAGCTGGTTTCTAGCTCGATTATACAGGGCCCTGTCCCCGCTCTGATATGCGTCCTCCTTAGCTTGGCGAAGCTGCTTAAGTTTAGCAGTGAACCACGGCTTATTGTTGTTGAATGTGCGAAATGATTTTGTTGGAACACAGACCTCTTCACAGAAACTGATATAGGATGTGACAGTGTCCGTATATTCATCCAGGCTGCCAGCTGAATTTTCAAAGACACTCCAGTCTGGGCAGTCTAAGCAGCTTTGAAGTTCCATCTTGGCTTCATTTGTCCACTTTTTGACTGTTTTCACTGTAGGCTTCGCACATTTAAGTTCTTGCCTGTACGTCGGTATTAAGTGAATTAAGCAGTGATCAGACGAGCCCAAGGCTGCGCGAGGTATAGCACGGTATGCGTTTTTTACCGTGGTGTAGCAGTGGTCTAAAGTATTATTTTCCCTGGTAGGACAGTCGATGTCCTGCTTGTATTTAGGGAGTTCGTGGTTGAGTTTAGCTTTGTTAAAGTCCCCGAGAATAATGAGGGGTGAGTCGGGGTGTTTTTTTTCAATTTCGTTGACTTGATCGGCGAGCGTTAGCAATGCGGCGTTCGTGTTAGCTTGAGGCGGAATATAGACGCCAGCGAGAATGAATGATGCGAACTCACGTGGGGAGTAGAATGGTTTACAGTTTACGAATAGCGACTCCAAATGCGGGCTGCAGTGTGTGCTGAGCACCGTGACGTCCGTACACCATTTTTCGTTGATATAGAGGCATATCCCGCCGCCCTTTGTTTTCCCCGATGATTCCATGTCGCGGTCCGCTCGATGAATATGGAAACCGGGAAGCATAACAGCGCCATCGGGTACAGCGTTGCAAAGCCAGGTCTCCGTGAAGCACATGGCCGCGGAACATCCGAAGTCTTTACTGGTCTTTAACAGAAGATGAAGCTCGTCCATTTTGTTGGGTAGGGAGCGTACATTCGCGAGGTGGATCGACGGGAACGCCAATCTGTGTCCTCTCTTGCGGAGTTTCACCTGAATGCCTGCTCGCTTCCCTCTGTGGCGACGCTTCCGTCTCCATGCGCCGAAAACCGCGGACGCCGCTCCGGTGAGTAACTCGGGGAAAAAACTGAGCGGATATTCGAAAGTTGGTGACAGAAAGTCCGGAGTACACTCCTTGATGGTTAGCAGGTCTCCCCATTTATAGACGCACAGTTACACACACACACCATTTTTTACTTTGGAACGGCACAAGTTTAGGATTACAGTGGTTTAGCTCATTTGCCCCTCAGTGACCCTTGTGCATCACTGAGTTGAAGTAGATTCATTACAATCTTATACAAAAGTTTAAGTATTCATGCTTGACTTTATTCCCCTTTCCTTCCTTTTTGGATTCTTGGATTCTAGAAGTTGCCTTTTTCTGAATACCCAGTCCAATGTTGCTCCCCTCAGTGGGGAAGGAAATTATTTGTGGGAGCAGATTATTCTCACTCAGATCATAATCGTGCGACTGCATGTTCACAGGCACACCAGTGACTCCAGGTTTTAATTAATCCTAAATACCACCACCACTACCATTCTTCCTCTCAATCAAACTTTCTCTGAACATTTTTCTATTTGTCAGACTCCATGTTTGCATTTGAGTGAGTGTGGGTGGATTTCATTCTAAAGTGAATTCTCTCAACCCTCTTTCAGTGTGGTGTACAACATTTTCATGGTGACTTGGATCACACTGCTGTCACTTTTCTACTCCTCGGAGTGTGAGGCGACCCACTAGCTGTGTTAATATGCTTTAAACTCTGCACTGCCAGTGCCACTGTGTCTTCGAGATGTCAACCAATCTCCAGCTTTTAGACTGTGGAAGCAATTCACAATTTACAAGGACTCAGCCAGTCTCTGTTATCAGATTGTAAACTGTTTTATCCTCCTCGGTTTTTATCTGAACTTGGCAGTAATGCTTTGGTTAGACTTCACCTCAGTGCTTGTCTTCAAAATAAGTATATTTTAGTTGAAACCTTGTTTCTTTAGCTCCCAACTGCTTTTCAGAATCTTTCTTCTTTTGCACTATATGACAATGAATGGTTTTATGGAACTCTAGTTCATTATACTACCCAATGTTATGAAAATAGTTCTGTTTTCATAATGTTTGTTCAGAATCAGAATCATCTTTATTTGCCAAGTATGTCCAAAAAACACACAAGGAATTTGTCTCCGGTAGTTGGAGCCACTCTAGTACGACAACAGACAGTCAATTTACAGAACACTTTGGAGACAGAAAGACATTGACAAAAAAAAACAGTCACTGAGCAGTAAAGGGTTGCTAGTTATCTGGTAATGCCGGTACATTTTATTTATTTTTTTATTTATTTTTTGGACAATTAGCAGTTCGAATGACTAATATTGCAATAGTCCGTCCAGTGCAATGACCATTGTGCAAAGGGCGCTGAGACTTCAAGGAGTGTATGCGGTTTAAAGTGACGAGTAGTGCGATAATCTGGGACAATGTTGGTTGTGCAAATGTTACAGATACTCCTCAATCAGTGTGCAAATGGAGCAGTTGCTACTCTGGCATGAGTGGCCAGTATATGCAAATAGTGCAGCATGGCGAGACAACTTCAGTGAGTGCACGAGTAATACATAATTGGCCCCACAGAAATGTGACAACGAACTCAAGTCAAAAAATTGCCAGCATGTTGTAATGGAATTGTAGGTCAGGTGTTTACGAAGTTGATCGCAAGAGGGAAGAAGCTGTTGGAATGTCTACTAGTTCTAGTTTGCATTGATTGGTAGCGCCTACCTGAGGGAAGGAGCTGGAAGAGCTGGTGACCGGGGTGCGGAGGGTCCGAGAGGATTTTGCACGCCCTTGTCTTAGTTCTGGCAGCGTGCAAGTCCTCAATGGTGGGTAAGGGGGTACCGACAATCCTTTCAGCAGTTTTGATTGTCCATTGCAGTCGGAGTTTGTCCTTTTTTGTAGCAGCACCAAACCAGACTGTGATGGAAGAACACAGGACTGATTCGATGACCGCTGTGAAGAACTGTCTCAGCAGCTCCGGTGGCAGGCCGTGCTTTCTCAGAAGCCACAGGAAGTACATCCTCTGCTGGGCCTTTTTGAGGACGGAGTTGATGTTGGTCGCCCACTTCAGGTCCTGAGAGACTGTAATTCCCAGGAACTTGAAGGTCTCGATGGTTGACACAAGGCAGCTGGACAACGTGAGGGGCAGCTGTGGCGAAGGATGTACTTTGTGTACTTGTGGTTGATGTTTTGTATCTTTGTTTTTGTAGTTGCCTGTCTTGTGCTAAAATAGGGTCATATCTCTGTAGTCTATCTATAAAGATTGATGTTTAGAATAATCTGAATTACTAACTTTTTATGTTGTTTGAATTTGCTTCTCTGTGGTAATAATTTTTTTCTGACGCAAGAACAGTCAGAAAACGAGGTATCTTTAGCCTTCCTCTGCTCTTGTAATGTGGGAGTTGTATTTACAATACAAAAATATATTGTCGGAATGTGCAGGGCTTCAAGAGTTACCAATGATAGCAACCTTTGCACAAACGATCTTATTTTTCTGACTTGTGTGAAGGAGTGCCTTGTTGGTCTTTATGTTTCCGTTTTAAGGTCACACAATCTTCATACTCCAAGTAGCTAATGGGAGAAATTTCTCTTGAGCTGGAGATCAAGTCTCTTTAGCTCATAGGTATCAAACTCAAGGCCCGGGTGCCAGATGCGCCCCGCCACATAATTTTATGTGGCCCGCGAAAGCAAATCATGCTCGTCAACTTCTGTGTTTCTGTACCCAAATTCCAAATTGTCATAATAATAAACAATAATGTTGAGAGATTGCATTTTTCTGTTACCAAACCCTTCTTCCACAGTAACTTAAACAATACTTGAACAAACTATTATCCTTGTCTTCTGATTTCAAAACTAGTTATCCCTCAATTTGTTGTGTAATGGTAATATGTTTTGGTGATGATTAAACATTTATATGGTTTCACTGTTCTAACGGCTCTCTGAGGGAAATCATAACTACAATGCGGCTCGAGACAAAAGAGGTTGACACCCCTGCGCTAAGTAATTTTTTTTTCTGGTTAAATCATTCCTATTAAGTGAACTTGGCCGACAGTGTTGTAGAAGTCCATAACATAATAACAGCCCATAATATAATAATGGCCCATAATAATAATGAACTAAATTATTCCCTTTTAAAATGTTATAGGCCCATAACGTAAAACTGGCCAATAACGTAATAAAGGTCCTGAACCTATAACGTAATAACCACCCAATAACATAACTTATTACGTTGTTGGCTAGTTATTACGTTAATGGCCTGGTAATAAAAATTTATTTGCAAATCTAATAACTGAGCCCATAACATAATATTAAATTACAGGACTTTTATTATGTTATTGGCCAGTTGTTACATTATGGGCCTATTACGTTATGGGCCGTTATTACGTTATGGGCTGTTATTATGTTATGGGCTTAATTAAGTGTCTTATTGTGGTTAGCATGGAGTGTTTTCCTTAATTATCAGCTATGTGTTTTCTTTGTTTTAACTTTAAGGGATAAAGTAAATAACAGCTTTCGAAAATAAGTGCTCATTTCAACTCTGCCTCCATTTTTTGCTACTTAGCTGCAGCATACATTGGATAAGCAAAATGTGCTTGTGATTAGTGTGTCAAGTAATGAGCTATGGATGGAGCCTCCTTGATATGCAAATCCTGCATCAGTATTTCAAGATGCTGAAGAAAATGCTTCGAAGAGGTGCCTTGGCCTCCCACTGCTGACATGGAGATCTACTACGAGGAGTAGTTGAGAGGTTGGACCCCTCAAACCTTTAGCAATGAAACAAATGTTCCACTCCATCAGAAATAGAGGCGGAATGAGACGCAGGGTCGATTAAGTTACGAGGGGGATGTGGTGGTGATCTCATAAAGGGCATCGGCAGATGTATGGCCTTTAACAGAATAATTTAAACCACTTAATGGGGGACAGGAATTAATGGCTTCCATTGAGTGGAGTCAATTATATGGATATTTTCATGAAATATTGTGTACACTTCATAGTGTAATGGAATACCCATCGATCCCCTTCCTTTAGTTTTTGACAATTTGCTTTAAATAAGAGTAGCAGCTGTTGTATTTCACAGTATTTCTGACTTCATATAGTGCTGTAAATGTGGGGTTTTCTTCCTTTAGGGAGGCACAGCCGTGATTGTGACAGCTCTTGTTAATTAGTATTAATGTCAAATAATTTACAGTTGCAGTGGATGTACTGTATGTGCAGGCCTTGTGCTGTCAAGCATAAAATTGGATTCATTATGATGATGGAGGTTCTGCTTAGGTTTTTTTTGGCCCTGTGGTTTCAGGTCACTGGGTAAAGTGATGGAGAGCCTTCTGGCTTTAAGGAGGGGCGGGGCAAGCTGGTCACAGCGAGAAAAGCGAGGACAAGTCCTCAACAAAGTAACCCATCACTCACTGGCATCTCTTTCAATCGGGACTCTGTTCTTTTACAGCTAGAGCTTGTGACTAAGAGTGACAAAGACCGATTTCAATCTTGAGAGGCAGTATGATGGTGGGAAGAGACATTGTCTATTTGTCTTAACTGTGTGTGTAATCAAAGTGCATCTATTCACATGGGAACAAGTAAACAGTACTTTTTTGAAAATAAAGTATTTCATTCAGTCACAGATGCAAACATTTGTATATGTGGCCATCAGAGTCGAATTTATACGAGTCTGGTATAACCACAACCTTCTCCTTAATCCTTTTGATTTTAACTTCCTTTAGTCAATTTAAGATATGCAGCAGAGAAAAAAAGAACCTGTATGATCAGTTATAATTATTTTCATAATTGTTGTTCTTGTCAACCAAAAAAAATGGAATCATTGCAAAAGCATTGCAACAGGTTTTTTTTTAATACAAAAAAATATTAAGTATGCAACCCATGCACTTTTTACAAATTAGAAATTGAACAAAAAACAATCACAATTAATTTTCATGCATGAAAGACCCCATGAAATGTGCAAAAAATTCCCAAGATCAGAATCAGAATCAGAATCATCTTTATTCGCCAAGTATGTCCAAAACACACAAGGAATTTGTCTCCGGTAGTTGGAGCCGCTGTAGTACAACAGACAGTCAATTTACAGAACACTTTGGAGACATAAAGACATTGACAAAAAACAATTGTGCAAAAAGATGCAGAGTCCTCTAGCACTTAGAGCAGTTCGAATGACTAATATTGCAATAGTCCGGTGCAATGACCATTGTGCAAAGGGCGCTGAGACTTCAAGGAGTGTATGCGGTTTAAAGTGACGAGTAGTGCGATAATCTGGGATAATGTTGGTTGTGCAAATGTTACAGATACTCCTCAATCAGTGTACCGACAATCCTTTCAGCAGTTTTGATTGTCCGTTGCAGTCGGAGATGGCAGTGGTTGTGATCACAGAACTGGATCAAAAGATTTGTTTCCCCCATTTGCTGCGATTCCTTCCACCACCCCACCTGACCTCCTGTATTCTATGCATGCAATACAGGGAAATTAATTTACACCTGCAGTTATCTGGGCTGCCTTCCATCATGTTTTGTAGCACTGTGACATGCATCTGACGTAATATTCTTCTTCGCCGTCTGAGTCTTTTACGGTTCGTCTCGTCTTCTTTCTCCGTTTGTTTGCTGCTGCAACACACACCAGATGGGAGAAGCTAAAAGACAATTGCTATTCTCAGAGATGCTCCATAAGGTACTAATGATAATTTGAAACTGCAATACTCTTTGAATTTTTATCACAGTTTATCGGTAAACTGTACACCTAATTGCTAATATCCGGTCAAAAGCTATATAATTACTTTGGTTGTTTGTTTACGTACACGTTGTAACAAAGTGTTATTGATTACAACTAAAGATAAATGTGCATGTTCAGAATCAGAATCATCTTTATTTGCCAAGTATGTCCAAAAAACACACAAGGAATTTGTCTCCGGTAGTTGGAGCCGCTCTACTATGACAACAGACAGTCAATTGACAGAGAACACTTTTGAGACATAAAGACATTGACAAAAAACAGTCACTGAACAGTAAAGGTTTGCTAGTTATCTGGTAATGCCGGTACACTTTTTTTTTTTTTTGACAATTGTGCAAAAAGATGCAGAGTCCTCTAGCACTTAGAGCAGTTCGAATGACTAATATTGCAATAGTCCGGTGCAATGACCATTGTGCAAAGGGCGCCGAGACTTCAAGGAGTGTATGCGGTTTAAAGTGACGAGTGGTGCGATAATCTGGGACAATGTTGATTGTGCAAATGTTGCAGAATCTCCTCAATCAGTGTGCAAATGGAGCAGATGCTACTCTGGCATGAGTGGCCAGTATTGGTCAACAATAGATATGCAAATAGTGCAGCGTGGCGAGACAACTACAGTGAGTGCACGAGTAATATATAATTGGCACCACAGAAATGTGACAACGAACTCAAGTCAAAAAATTGCCAGCATGTTGTAATGGAATTGTAGGTTAGGTGTTTAAGAAGTTGATTGCAAGAGGGAAGAAGCTGTTGGAATGTCTGCTAGACATTAGTTAGGACTAAAGAAACCAATGTGACATACAGTGGGTATGGAAAGTATTCAGACACCCTTAAATGTTTCACTCTTTGTTATATTGCAGCCATTTGTTAAAATCATTTAAGTTATTTCCCCCCTCATTAATGTACACACAGCACCCCATATTGACAGAAAAAAACGGAATTGTTGAAATCACACAGCCATAAGTATTCAGACCCTTTGCTGTGACAGTCATTTATTTAACTCGGGTGCTGTCCATTTTTTCTAATCATCCTTGAGATGGTTCTACACCTCCATTGGAGTCCAACTGTGTTTGATTATACTGATTGGACTTGATTAGGAAAGTCACACACCTGTGTATATCAGACCTTACAGCTCACAGTGCATTTCAGAGCAAATGAGTATCATAAGGTCAAAGGAACCGTCTGAAGAGCTCAGAGACATAATACTGGCAAGGCACAGATCTGACCAAGATTATAAAAAAACATTTCTGGTGCACTTAAGGTTCCCAAGAGCACAGTGGCCTCCATAATCCTTAAATGGAAAACCTTTGGAACGTCCAAAAGCCTTCCGAGAGTTGGCCGTCTGGTCAAACTGAGCAATCGGGGGAGAATAGCCTTGGTGAGAGAGGTAAAGAAGAACCCAAAGATCACTGTGGCTGAGCTCCAGAGATGCAGTCGGGAGATGGGAGAAAGTTCTAGAAAGTCAACCATCACTGCAGCCCTCCACCAGTCGGGGCTTTATGGCAGAGTGGCCCGACAGAAGCCTCTCCTCAGAGCAAGACACATGAAAGCCTGCATGGAGTTTGCTAAAAAAACACCTAAAGGACTCCAAGATGGTGAGAAATAATATTACAAGGTAGAACTTTTTGGCCTTAATTTTAAGCGGTATGTGTGGAGAAAACCAGGCACTGCTCATCACCTGTCCAATAGAGTCCCAACAGTGAGCCATGGTGTTGGCAGCATCATGCTGTGGGGGTGTTTTTTAGCTGCAGGGACAGGATAACTTGTTGCAATCGAAGGAAAGATGAATGCGGCCAGTGTTATCCTCGACAAAAGTGCTCAGGATCTCAGACTGGGCTGAAGGTTCACCTTCCAACAAGACAATGACCCTAAGCACACAGCTAAAATAATGAAGGAGTGGCTTCAGAACAACTCTGTGGCTCTTCTTGAATGGCCCAGCCAGAGCCCTGACTTAAACCCAATTGAGCATCTCTGGCGAGACCTGATATTGGCTGTCCACCAACGTTCACCATCCAACCTGACAGAACTGGAGAGGATCTGCAAGGAGGAATGGCAGAAGATCCCCAAATCCAGGTGTGAAAAACTTGCATCATTCCCCAAAAGACTCATGGCTGTATTAGCTCAAAAGGATGCTTTTACTAAATACCTAGCAAAGGGTCTGAATACTGATGGCTGTGTGATATTTCAGTTTTTCCTTTTTAATAAATCTGCAAAAATTTCAACAATTCAGTTTTTTCTGTCAATATGGGGTGCTGTGTGTACATTAATTAGGGAAAATGTGAACTTAAATAATTTGAGGAAATGGCCGCAATATAAACAGAGTGAAAATTTTAAGGGGGTCTGAATACTTTCCATACCCACTGTATATTTAGATATGTCCCATAGTGTTCCAAACAAAACAGTAAGGCTTGTGTTTTTCTCCCTTAAAATTTATATGACGCAAGGTGGATCACCAATCATTCATGCATGTAATATATAGCATTTATTTGATGAAACCAGCTGTTTTGATGTTTAGCTTTCATGACTGGAAAAGTTGTATCAACTATAATGATAATTTATGTCTATCATGGCATCTCTGTGAATTATTATTTTCTTGTCAGTTTCTGACTGATGATAGCTTTATTTATTTCTTGTGTTGATGAAATCAGCTGTTTTGATGTTTAGCGTCATGATTGAAAAAGTTAATATACAGTCATGATTGTGTATCATGGCACCTTTGTTAATTTGTAATGTCTTGTCTGACTGATGATGGCTTTATTTATTTCTTGCAGTACTTTAACTTATTTCACTCTGATAATAAAAATAACAGACTCACACAGCCTGTACTTATATTCTATTGGTACTATTAGAGAACAACCAATGCTGTTGCTCATGATGCAGTGATGCTTTGATACCAGCATCTATAGGAATGCAAATGCAACTATCTTCCAAAATGAATAGTCGCACCCTGGAGCAAACACTGCAGCTGCACCACTAACTGTGATCACTCGGTACATCAAGCCAAACTGTTGTCTGCACTGTGTCACACATGGAGAAAAATGCATGTCACATTTTGTTTTGTTTCCAGCCTTGTCTGACCTCAGATGAGTGATTAAGGAATTGCTTAAAGTGACTGATAAGATCAGGTCACAGGGTCACCAATGATAAGTGAGGTCACACAGGGTCATCATCAGTCTGGTTCATCAATTTTGCTTCATACACATTCATGCAAGTACACAAAGCTGCTCTTTGTGTACTCAATGTTTTCAGTGAAAATCACAACAAGGGACCACTCCTTTCACCATTTGGCTTATTGTCGTTGATCACAAACGGCAAGAATTTGTTAGAGAGGTTTTCTCATTTTCAGAGCATTGAGGTTGTTGGCATACTTCAGTCTAGGCCATGTGAACTATTCACGTGAACAAAAAGGTCCATTAATAACAAATGAAAGACTATTCTCTAAGCTAATGGAATTGTTGGTCTTATCTAAAGATGCTCTTTAGAATGCTCTTTATTAGAAGATGGACTATTAATTATTAAGTGTGAAAGATGTTACAGTTCTCTGTTTTAGTTGACATAATGCTTTTAACATATTTTTATAATACATTTATTTCTTTTTTGACAATTGACTTTTTGGAAATATAATACTATTTCATTTTAAAATGAGACAGTAAAGTTTAATGCTTGACATATGGAAAAAGTACCCATTGTCATCATTCATACAAGAACACTTTTTAAAATTAGTGTTGGGTCCAAGCATATACAACTTTACATCAAGAAAGTTGTTACACCAGCATTTTTTTGCAACATAGTTAAATAACTTATAGTTTACTGCATTAATTGCAAGTGTGTTTTCGTGTGTGTGTGCTTAGTACTAAATATAAATATGCATGTTCAAGAAGTCACTGATGGTGTAGTGGTGCACTCGCCTTACTTTGGTGCTGGCAGCATGGGTTCAGTTCCCACTCTGTGACTGTGTGAATGTGAGTGTGAATGGTTGTCTGTGTCTATGTGTGCCCTTGCGACTGACTGGCGACCAGTTCAGGGTGTAGTCCGCCTTTCGCCCAAAGTCAGCTGGGATAGGCTCCAGCGCCCCGTGACCCAAACCAGAATAAGCGGTGTTGAAAATGGATGGATGGATGTTCAAGAAAAAAAGATATCAGTGTTGTTTTAGTTCATAATTTTTTATTCTGTAATATGACCAATACTTTTCATAGTCAAGTGTGTATGAAAAAAAAGTCACTGGTTCCTTAAAAAGCTAAATACAATAAGCATTGGATCAAGGCACATACAAGACTGGCCAAAGGGCATACAATGCACTTTGGTTTTTTTAAACATGAAGAACAGGTAATTTCAAATTGTGGCAACAAAAATGTTCACTTTGAAAATACAAAATAGTAGTTATCTTAAGGGACTGCTGACACTTTGATCATTTTAACAATCATGTATTTTTGGCCATTTGACTTGAATGACGCAGGGACGGTACTGAAGAATGTCACCATTGTCATTTTGCCATTGTTGGCTTCTACAAATAGAGATCGTGTGGGGTCCTGTGTCAGCCTGTCCAGTCTTCTTGTTTTGAGGAGCCAAGTCCTTTTAAAATTGATGTGCTTTATCTGCCCTGTGCTGTGGCCTACAATCCCATCAGAACAAATGTAACTAGAATCCTGCTAAGGTTACTCTGCTGTGTTTCAAGCTTCCAAACAAACTTGCAAATGTACACAACTAAGAAAGTAGAGAAATGAAGAATGGCACGTCATCCAGAGTGATCATGTGAAAACTCGAATATCCTTGATCAGTAGTAAATGAGAGAGCTCACTGCTGTTTATTGTTCGTAGGAGGGCAACATGTCTGATTTGTGATTTTTATTGATCAACTGTAGCTTAGTTTATGGCAATTTCTGCCTTTGTTTTTCAGACAGCCACAAAGTGAAAATAATGACCTGTGCTTGTCCTACGTTTTCTAAAGTCTGATTGTTCAACACAGCAATGAAAACCCACTTTCACAGTTGACAAGTTATCATATCTCAGAACATAGTTTCTTTTTAGTTGGTTGATCATTTTAAGCCAAGGAAATACAGTACAAATTACTACAAATCCCTAAAATATAATTGCAGTACTACACCCATTGGTTGAGTGAGGGCCTGCAAGTGGAATGTTCTCAGTCTTCATAAAATGTCCTTAAATATAAATTATATGGCAAATGTAAATAACATTGCTCCCTTAGTCCTATAGATCCAGTGTTTTGGAAAAGTCTTGCCAATCTGTTTACAGCACGCACTCATCATGAATGTCTGTGTGCAATATCATGAATGGGAATAGTCTGAATCTGGTATTCCACTGTCTCTATAGCTCCTGTTGTTAATACTGTTCTCGTTGTGTGGGCTCTTGTATAAACTCAGTCCATTAGGTGGAAAAATTGTGTGTATCACAAACTCCTCCTTGGACACAGGAAGCTGATTTATTGGTATCATTTGAAAAGAAGTCTCTCTTATTTCTAGAATTGAGTTGTCCTTCTTAGTGCCAGCTTCAGCATAGTCATCCTTTCTCCGACGACCTTTGTTGTAGGTGCAGTTCCTAGAAAAAAGTGACCCATTCCTGTGGACGTACCAGCACACCAATGCCAACATGATTATTGCCAAAAGTGCAACAGCCCCTCCAATGATAGCAGCCAAAGGCAGACTGGAATTTTTGTAAGGCTCTTTCTCCTGCTCTCTGTTTAAAGTTGTTGTTGGGTTGTAGGATTTATGAGAGCCAGTCTCCGTCTCTATGCAAACGGGAGTCTCGTCTGACAGGTATATATTGCTGGTCTCCATGGGAACCATACATATCCTGTAGGAAGACTCTGGCTCCAGCGCAGTGAGCAGGTACTCCGTCCTCTCCCCCTGTACTATTGTCTCTGTGATGGAGCCAAATGCAGGGCTGTGTCCCAGCTTCAGCCAGCTGAGCCGAAGGGCAGTCATGGGTTGTGATACT
This sequence comes from Phyllopteryx taeniolatus, assembly GCF_024500385.1. NCBI lineage: Eukaryota > Metazoa > Chordata > Actinopteri > Syngnathiformes > Syngnathidae > Phyllopteryx > Phyllopteryx taeniolatus. Next base: position 11,791,262 of record NC_084512.1, read on the forward strand.
CTCCATGATATGTGTACTGTATCTGAGCTACTTGACTTCACGCTAATTGTGATGATCTTTCTGCCTGATGATATGGTAGTGCCGTGGTAATTTTTGCCCATATTTGGTCCCTTTACTCCAGGCCTTTTAGTCACAAATGAGGGCCATTGTGGCTGTGAGGGACGGCCAGTGTTGGAGACCGTGCTTGTCTCAAATGTGGATATAAATTCTAAATCTCTGCAGTCAAACATGTCTGTAGTTAGGTCTTTTAGAGCCATGCCTTTTACCTTATCAGGACCCTGGCACATGAATCCCCGTACATTTACTTTTGTCGGCAATGCCCGGAGCCAGTCACGCACCCATTTCATCCTGCAAGTGCATTGCCAGGGGTTGTTGCGGAGCAAAAGCTGTGTGAGATTGTCCAGATCTTCAAAAACCCCTTGTGGGAGGCTGCTTAGGTTGTTGCCGGATAAGTCCAAGCGATACAGTTGCCTAAGGAAGGCAAAAGCCCCAGGTGGGACCCTATTAATGTGATTATCTTGGAGCTGCAGCTTCTCCAAACTTGTGCCTGGCAAGTTAGCTGGTGGTGATGTCAGGGAATTCCTCACTAGCGAGAGCTCAGTCAGGTTAATCAGATTGATGAAAGCCATCTCTCCAATCCCACGGTTGTTGAGCAGGTTTCCATCTAATATTAGTCGCTTCAGGTTGATGAGATCTTGCAGTGACTGTTCAGAGATTGATGAGATGCGGTTGTCTTCAAAGCGCAACTCCTCAATGCTCATGGGTAGGCCTGAGGGGATGGTACTAAGGTGGTTCCTGGAGAGGAAAAGCAATCTAAGGTGACTACTGTCCCTAAAGGCCCCCTCTTCAATGCTGACTGCTGACACAGAGTTATCATCCAAGTGAAGTTCCTCAATATAAGGAATCTGGTCTAAGGATGCATGCGTGATCATCCGAATGTTGTTCTCCTGAAGATGGAGCTCTTTCAACCCAAGAGGAAGGTTACTGGGGAACTCGTCCAGATTGTTGCAGTACAGGTAGATCTTCTCCACATTTGAGAGCCTGCTCAGTTCCGCTGGAATTCCTGAACTCTTTATTCGATTGTTTTGGAGGAAGAGCACTGTTGCATCCAGGGGTAAACCACTAGGGATGGAAGTCAGGCCACGGTCATTGCAGTAGATGAAGGTTCCATCACAGCGGCAGGCAGAGGGACATGAGGCAGAGGTCACAAGTGGGTTAGCAAGGCCCAGCAGCAGTCCAACCCTGATGAGGGAGAGGATAAAGGCCTTGCATTGACGTACCATCTTGAAGCTGAGTTGCCTGGCAGTCTAATCACTCAAGAGGCCCTGCGGAGAAGACACAAGAGTATATTTAATGCACAAGGCCTTTAAGAGAGGGTCAAATTCCTTTTCTTAGATTTGCTTGGTGTTGGAAATGCCTGAAGCACTTCATAGATTAAGTACAGGATCAGATTAAATTCTTCCTGAGTGATATGGTAGTACTTAGAATTCAGTATTGTGGCTCAATAAAAGTAGCAAAAGTAATAGCATTGATTTGTCTCACTCGCTTCTGTATCTCAAGGCCGCCTTTTATTGCTACATACTAAAACGGAAAACAAACTCGTGCTTTGAGTTACTCTCCAAGTGCTGACTACACCTTTTAGTATTTAGTCCTTTCAGACATTCAACAGTTTCTTAAAATTTTGCAGAACATTTTTTTTTTATCACATTTGAAAGCTTTTTTTTCCTCCACACCTTTTGTGGTTTTATTATTGTAACTATGTCAACAGGTGCTACATAATAGTTGTGCAATGTAAACCAATCTTTGTGTTGCCCTTTTCTTCCTCATTACTTTTGACTTTACTTTCTGATATAACCTATTCACACACGCACACACACACACACACACACACACACACACACACACCTATGTGGTTTTAAATTCTTGTCCAGTCAATGAAATGGAAAGATGCAAAGGCATACACGTTTCCATACCTGATTCATAAGGGTTAGTAAATCCTTTCTGCTCACTGGAAAATCCAATAAAGGTTTTCTTCTTGTATTATCCTTTATGAAAAGAGAGATTTTTCTGGAGGCTCTCTGGCGTTATCCTGACTGGTCAGTGTTTGCGGAGCTGATCCTTGTTTGGACGATGACCTCTTCTTTTGTCAGAGGCTCATGCCTTCACTGCCTTTACCATGGCAGATAAGCCTGCTGAATCAGCATCCCCTCTCAGTGAGCGAAAGCCTGCACTCTCTAAGGTAATATAAAAAATCCTAATGGTTCTTGAATTTTTCAAGCTCAGTAGCCATAACTGTAGATTAGATTTTTTTTGTTTGTTTTGTTTTTTTTCTTCTCCCCCGCCCCCAGTTACAACAATCCTTCTGGTTTTAGTATAGGCTCCTCTCTGCAATCAGGCGCGGCATGCATGATGAGTTGACACAAAGCTGGTCTGAGCCATGCCAATCCCCTGTGCCACAGGCTCAATCAAGGCCTGTTCACTTGTGTACTCCAGCTTGTAAAGGTAACCAGAATCCTCTTGGCCCTTGTCAAGATTGTGTATACATTAATCCTGGGCTCCGGTTCCGGATGTGGATGAACAGTGTTCTCTCTTCTAAGGAGAAAACCGGTAAAAGGTGCTTATCGTTTTGGGCCAAACCTCCCTCATGAATCTGGACCTTGATTCATGCTGGGCACTTTTCACACCTCAAATCACACCTCAAGTCCTGAAAAAGAAAATGAGAGAGACAAACATACTTAGTAACGTGTAATCTTTTAAAATGAGGAAACACAACTGCACAACCTTTTAACACTTGTTTGAGGGAACAACAAAACATGTTTCTTACTAGACTTCACACCGATCTTATCAGGCAGATCAGTATCGTCTTATAATTAGCATTTTATGCTGATCGGTTTTGATGTCATAATTCGCCGATCGGCTCCGCAAAAGACATTTACTTCGCGTCGCCATTGTGTACGGTATATTTGAATCCAAAAGCTAGTTTATTTTTAGCCTAGTCACGTGTCTTTTGACATAGTACTGTAAATATCTGACCGCCAATGAAGTTATTATTTTTTTAAACTGCGGCGGTGTGGGACATACAACACTACTGAGACAGGCATCATTTAACGCGTGGATCAGACTACAAGACAAATTTGGTCTTTCACGATTGCAGTATGTTAGACTACTGCAATAAAATCTTGTATTCCGATACCATCGTATCCCGTTTTTTACGATCACTGGGCTTTATCTTGTCAACTCAAACGCGACCGGATACACTCATTACCACGGCCACGAGAACAACAATCGATCGCGTCGTGTGTATTATAAGAACTAAATGGGGGGGAAACGTGTGTTAGTGGTCACCGGTGCTCGGGAGAGGACTTTATTTCAAGGATTGCTTGAGGTATGTTCACATACTTTTAATACAATACGGCTCACCAGCAGGCAACAAAACGTGATGTAGCCTAGCAAGCTAGTACTAGCACTAACGGTTGTACCGGCGTTCTGTCGAATCATGCTCTGAAGTTCCGGTGTGTGTGAAGTAATATAATTACAATAATCCATCCATCCATTTTCTGAGCCGCTTCTCCTCACTAGAGTCGCGGGCGTGCTGGAGCCTATCCCAGTTGTCATCGGGCAGGAGGCGGGGTACACCCTGAACTGGTTGCCAGCCAATTGCAGGGCATATAGGAACAAACAACCATTCGCACTCACAGTCATGCCTACGGGCAATTTAGAGTCTCCAATTCATGCATGTTTTTGGGATGTGGGAGGAAACCCACGCAGGCACGGGGAGAACATGCAAACTCCACACAGGCGGGGCCGGGGATTGAACCCGGGTCCTCAGAACTGTGAGGCTGACGCTCTAACCAGTCGTCCACCGTGCCGCCTATAATTACAATAAAGTAATTTAATTACAGTAAGTTAGCACCCACTATTTCTGTCATGTTGTAATGTTGGTTTGACCTGACTGATTAGAATACATGACCTGACTAGAGCAGTGATTTACAACCTTTATGGAGCCAAGGCACACATTTATTTGTTCAGTCTGTCACTACGCCACACTGGCATAAATAGATGAACAAATATATATTTATTGTAAATATAATTTTTGGAGTAATTAATTAAGTCATTTAAATAGACAAATTGCTCCGTTGTGTGATCGGATCGGTGATCGGTTATTGTTTTTTTTAAAACTCTGATCGGTGATTGGCCCCAAAAATCTTGATCATGTAAAGCCTATTTCTTACATTACAAAACTCAACCACTCTGTGTACAAATTGATGTGATTAGAAAAGTTATTCTACATTTGATTGATTCTCAACTTTTATTACTTATTTTGATGAATTTTAAAGATAGTTGTGAAATACCCTTTTTGGCTATGATTGTGACCCTTGATTTCTTACAGGCTTTATGTTAACAGAACACCTTTATTGTTTGGTGGTCATTACCTTAACAGAATATGCAAAAATCTAAAAAGGTCCAGTTCATTTTATTGAGTATTTTGAATTCACACGTCTTTGACCATACTTTAAAAAGGTATGTGCAAATTTTGAAAAAAATAAATAAAATAAGATACCGAACTAGGTTTTCTGAATAGATAAAGGACGATCCAGTCAGTGCTCACATTGTTAGCAAGCCCATTTGAATTTCATATGAGGAGGAGAAAGGCTGTTGCATCCATCCCTGCCATCCCCTACCTCTGTGTGACCCGTTGCCCCCACCTCACCCCCCCTTTAAAACCAATGAATACTGCTTCTGTTTGTGGAAATAGAATTTCCGTTACCTACATTTTTATTTTTCCCATTTGAACACAATAGCTTTGTCATCTTATGTGACCAGCTGGCAGCACCCTTGTGCTGTAAAACACAGAGAGGTAAATCAGGAAGCAGGGCCCCAGCCATTTTACAGTTCGTTTCCCAAACCAACAGATGGTTAGAGACTTGTTAACCCAATTGCGATTGATGAAATGCTGTCTAATAGGAATTCATTTTCCATTAAATATGCGTAGGTCCTTTTGAGCAGAACATCAGTTGTCAAATACCAGATGAGGTAAAGCACTGAATGTGATTTCTGCTAACTTCTGCATCAAGGTGGAGGAGATGTTAAATTTAAGGAACAAAGGTTTATAAAAACTGGATGACAGCTGTTTGATAGATTTGACTTTTTAATGCAGCACTTTGTAAAGACTTTAGTTCTAAATGGTGGGTTTCACCTCATATTGAGAAGTATACATTCCTGTATATAATAAGAGCTCAGCTACACTTATACGAATAATATACTTTTGGGATTATTTGAGATTATCTACATAAATGCAGCATCAATATTTATTTCTACTGTCCACAAAAACTCCTATCATCGACTGTTAATACTAGTCTATAAGAATGAACAAGGAACCGTGTTAGCCATTTCTAAACAATACGAAGAATGTAGTCTCGGTGAGTGAAAGTATACTGTTGTTCTACATTTAACCAGAAAGGCAATTGGTTTTTTTTAATTTTCGTATTTATTTTGCACAAGGAGCGTAATCTGACTTTGCTGCTGGGTGGCTATTATTCCCCATTTTATTTCCCCGTATTATTTATCTGCACTCATCAGGTTTGAGGAAAGAGCCCCCCTCCATTGTTTACTACAAGACAAGTATGCTGGACCTCAGCAGAAGAGGTTTAGGTTCGAAAGCACTTCATCCAAGGAGTTCATCTAACATTTGACTAAAATTGCATTACCACATGCTTTTCCTTGCAGGTTGTATTTTTGTTTGGAGAGCAATGGAGTCAAACATCTCCTGCGACAAACATCTTTACACATCGTTTTAATAGTAACCACTGGCCAGACAGATTTCAACAGCAGGCCAAGTGGCTTCTGCTTGATTAATTCTGCACTGGCAAAGTTAAATTGAGCATTAAACTCAACGTGTGTGTGCGCGTGTGTCTGTGTGTGTGGGTGTTTGAGTGTGTGTTACCTTTCAGTAGAAAGCATGGTATATTGCATGGATGTTGATAGCCAATGTGACTTCAAGATGCACAAATATCTATTGGTTGGCAATAACAGCATGCTATACTTTGTGCCCCCTGGATATACTTTACATTGCACAAGGGAGACATTTGAAAATTCATTCATTCATTCATCTTCCATCCCACTTATCCTCACTAGGGTCGCGGGCGTGCTGGAGCCTATCCCAGCTATCTTTGGGTGAGTGGCGGAGTACACCCTGAAAAGGTCACCAGCCAATTGCAGGGCACATATAAACAAACAACCATTCACACTCACATCCACACCTATGGGCAATTTAGAGTTTTCAATTAACGTACCATGCTTGTTTTTGGAATGTGGGAGTAAACCGGAGTACCCGGAGAAACCCACGCAGGCATGGGGAAAACATGCAAACTCCACACAGGCGAAACTTGGACCCCGGTCCTCAGAACTGTGAGGCAGATGTACTAACCAGTCGTCAACCGTGCCGCCCATTTGAAAATTCTGATAGAAAAAAAATTATTCCTGCTTTTAGGAAAGAATGCACTATAGAAATTGTAAAGGCTAGCTAAATTATTCATGAGACTGCAGATTAATTTTGCTCCACTGTATCTATCCATTGGGAAATAAGTGCTGTTTGTTTCTTTCGTTGATTATTCATTTTGAACCGGTACAGTAGTTGTGATTGATTTGACACTACAGGCTGTAGTTAGTCTAGGTTTTTGTCTGCAATCTCAGCTTCATAGATATGGTAAATAGTCATTATACAAGATAGTCATTTTGTGTTTTTAGTGGTTCAAGATTTTGTACTCTTGAGTCCTTAATTTCTGAGAACCAGAGGTGGGAATTAAATTATATTGTATGATTCAGTTAAGTAAAATAATTGTAACGACAAGTTAATACAAAAAAAAAAAAAAAAAAAAAGGCTCTGGCTTCCTGCAGAGATGGGCTGAACAGATGATTCTGGTGGCCCAGTGAGCCTGGAAAGGCCTGGGACAGACAGGGGTCTCACTTTTGTTCCATGCTGAAAGGAGAGCTCAGTAGCAGCTGCAATGATTTTTCCCCACATGGGGGTGGTAGGCACCACAAGATGTGTGTGAAAACATATGCAAGCCTATATGCATCTGCCTGTGTGTGACAAGCGAAGCTGTAAAGAGGAGCACATCTTGCCGACAGGCCGAGCGCCCTCTTACAATATAGCGATTTGTCAACCTTTCTCCTGGCCCCACTACTTTCCTCACTCAAATTACTTCTAAAGGTTATCTTGCTGTTTTATTAGTCTTTGAATGCTCAGCTTGTTTATCGCTGGTTTAAGAATAGACAGTAAATATAGTTTAGTGGCAGAATGGATTAGGAAAATAAGGAATGATAAAGTTTAGTGCTGAATCAAAGCTATTTCTAAAAGTACGGGTTTACTGTTGTCTTTTGCAGATACAGTCATGCTCTGTTATGCAGAATGAGATCTTGCTTGTGACCTGGTTAGTAGTTAATCTAAAATGAAAGCAATTGGCTGGGAACTATAGCCTGAGGCAGTCATCAGTGAAGACAACTCATCTGCCCTCCTGTCTATATTGAACTGAATTTATTTTTGTCAAATACATTGAACCGTGGCTTAATTGGATAATAACTAAAATTGAATTTATGCACATCATTCAAAGGCAATTGTCTGGTGAAATTACGATTTTAGCCTCGTACAGTATATCTGTTATTGGTTTAAACCCGGATGACCTTATTGTCTCATGAAGATAAAGGCTGTGTGAAATTGGATTAACAGCTGTCTCTGGGATGGTGTTTCCAGTAAAACGTGCATACAGTAATGGAATGGACTCTCAGTTGCACTGATGCAAAATGTTAATACAGAGTATGTTAATACCTCAACGGCAATTAAGTGGAAATGTGTTGTCAGTTGAGCGCAATGTCTGTGGAAGGTTTTTATTTTTTATTTTTTATTTTTCCCCCCTAAAGCAGCCAGTGCGCAGAAAGCGGTTGAGAAGCTGTTACACAAGTACAATTAATGGCTGTACGTGGATTGATTTGTGCATTTAAACTCATTTATCGAGAGCTCTATACATGTCGGTGCAAAGTTTAGTGAGATGTCAGGACGTAAGTGGGAGCTGTACGGAGCCGTCCCGACAGAGACGCATTTATCGGAGTTTGTCCAGCTGGCTCTCCCTGCTCATCGCTGCGGGGGATCTGCGCTGCAACTCAACATGCTCACCGTGGTGTCTTGACGAGCCTTGGCGCCGGCAGAGTCCCGACCACCCTGTCTGTCCCCTCTTAATCCTATCAAGTTTGTGTATTCAGTGATCAAAAGCTCAAACGGCTGGCGCAACGATAACGCGTCTCCACCGGTTTGCACCAGGAGAATGGCATTGGCTGTCGTTAGAGACGCAAATGTATATGGGGCTCCTCGTCACTGCCTCCACGCAGTGCAAAAACCTATCCCCGTCATAGAGTAAGAGAAACATGGGAAATCAAGTTGAAGTTGATTTAGTCATTTGCGGTGGGATAGACGAGCTTGATTTGGTTGCTGGGAGAAAAGAGCGCCCAGTATTTATTTATTTATTTATTTTTACAACACCATCGCTTCAAGCCCCAAAGCAAAGCAGCCTGCCTTACAACCAACGCAGTACCCCGTGTTTTCTAATAGGGTTTGTACATTTTAATTAATATAGATTACAGATTGTTTTATTATTATTTTTTTTTTTTTATCAAGATGCAGTGTGCGACTCCAGTCTGAAGTCAGTTCAGTCAAAAAGAAAGAACAAAATGATGCACTCCATCTGGACAGTACCAGTCAGACACACTTACCTCAAAAGACAACCAACAAAGAAAGTTACAGGTATCCTCTGAGGGGGTTCAAGGCAGAGAGGGGGGGAAAGTAATCCAGTCCAAATTGTGCGGATTCGATACAAATCCCAAAACGGTTCCTCTAACTCACGGGGCCAAAGCTGTATTGGATTTAGCTGTAGCACGACGATTGTGTTTACTGGCACCCCTCACACTTACACACTCTGCAAGTTGCGCAATGACATGCGCGCACGGATTGGTCCCAATAACAAATGTGGACTTATGTCTGCCTGTAGCCTTGCTCCAATAGCCAAATGATGTCACTTGGAGGTGGGGCCTTTCTCTCGCTCACTGTATGTGTGAGTCTCTCTCTCTCTCTCTCTCTCTCTCTCTCCCTCCCTCCCCGCTATTGCTCCCTGGAAAATACATGTCTTGCAGTAATCGGGGGTTACACTAGGGGGAGTGGAGGAAAAGGAAAAAAACATCACTTGGCAGATGTGAACACGGGAGAGGAGTTGGTAGGCACTGGTTGAGGAAACATGCTCTTCAGCAGCAGAAAGAGGGAGAGGATTAACAAAAATAGCCGAATTGCATGTTGTTGACCTTATACTGGTTTCATCAGCTCTAGTAGAAACATCACAGATGAGGTTGATTCTTAAATTATATGTACAAGTGACAACGGTGAGTGTTTGGACATGCTCGGCATTCGTTGTTTATACAACAGAAATTAGTTCATGAGCTATATGGCATACCTTAACTCAACTGCCTTTTAGCCCTAATGTTTGACCTGATGGTTCCGTGTTTTAAATGAAGCCAAACATGCCCTCAGAGGCCCAAAGAAGCGGTGAGTCACCCTTTTAGTAATAGGGTTTCCGACACTCTCCTGCCCAGCGTCATCTCCAGTGTCTCCCCCCTCAGGCTTCCTGACTGTGCTGACACCATAGCCCACAATACGGCTGCTCTTGTTCAACTGTTGACTGAAGATCAGCAATCAGATATGGGTGACGTTTGTCACCATATGTGTAATTGAGAAACCACTTGCCTAAATGTCATTCACTACTCCCAAAACTACATTTAACTATTACACCATTCATTAGCTTGTGGTTAAACCACATTTGCCGGCAGTATCTGCCAACCCAATGTTGTTTTTTTTATGGTTTGCATGTGCACTTTTGTTCTCAACACATTTACAGACAAATCTTGTATATTTTTAAGTTTGCTAAAGCATGTGATCAAAATGCAAAATTCAGAGATTGCACGCAGTCAGGATTCACATTGTGTTTCATAAGGCTGGCTTGCCTGCAAACCCAAAAACAAAAGATTTTGCTAGGATCAACAAGTTCAACTGGTCACTCATTACTGGTGACAAACCTCCCTAACTAGTTGTGCTAGTCAGGGAATGGTTAACATAACAAAATATTGTCAAAGTTATTTCATGACTTTTTGCTTTTGGTGTTCAAATTAAGGTTGCCTAATGTTTTGCTAAAAAGTGCAACGTTGTGAAGCTACAGTTACATTGGGGTTACTGAGCTGCAAACCACCATCACATGTATTCTATGCAAGTTGTAACCACAGAACCTTATATTTAAGCTTTAAGAACTTTGTGAAAATACTTTGTTCGATTACCATACTGATGGCTTCTATCCATGTTATGAGTTGCATATTCGTAACATCTGATACAGTACATGGCTTGTGCCCTTTCACTGGAATGCACAAAAAAATTATTGCTTGGTTGATCTGTTTCCCCGGATGGTCCTGAGAACGGTTGTTGCTGTTGCAAACGTTGCAGTTCTTCGCCATTTTCTTGTGTAATGTAGTCTCGCCAAAATTTAAAAATGTGTAGCCTTGTGCTTCTAGCCGTTTACCCACTATGCTTTGCTTTAAATCACAATCATTACATCACATTGGTAAACTCAATTTATTTAGTCTTCTCTTGTATTGAATTGTCTATTGTTGTGTGGAACCGCCACTTCTCAGTTTCATTTGCCTAATGAGCTTAATTATGTTATCCTTTTGGACCAGGTGCTTCATGCAAAAAAGAAGAAAAAGAACAGGTGAGAAAAGGTCAATCTGTGACATCCTGACTTGATCCTTGTCTTTTCTCTAAGGGGACAAGGCAGGGAAACCTGTGCCTGACCTCAGCTCAGCTTCCTCTCTAAATTCGACTGCAGACACATCTGTCAGCAACTGTTGATTGACCTGCACTCAAACATACAAAGAGCCCCACTGGAGGACACGGGTGTTAGATTTCAGTTATCTTCAGACTAGAGAAAATCTATTGCCCTGTTTATCTTTTGTTCAAGGGGACTGGTGCCATATTTTACCAAGGGTGCAATTTTATTCTGTCTGTCCAATTCCTCAGTTTGCATATCAGACGGCTTGTGACTGTTTAACAATAAGGGAGGAAAGTATTCGCGCCAATGCCCCTTGACTTAGGTGACCACAAAACAGCTGTTGAATATCTGTTTGGTTATGTAGCAGACTGTACATTGTCTAGGTTATGGCAGATATCTTATGGTTTGCTCAAGCTGTGGTCAGTACGGAGGCATGCCCTACTTTCTGGATAGTCTGACACGATAGTCTGCACACGATATAATACATGGGTATTTACTCTCTTGATTGTGCCTGTTAGTGGCTCTCTGGACAATGAAGAGAATGCATTCTTATTGTTTATTTTTTTACATTTTTCTATTTCATCCAATGTGGTAAATTACCCCTCTTTATTTTTGCCTTTTGCTTTATTTGTGTATTGATTTGCAAAGGCTGGGCCTTTAATCTCCTCAGCATCACAACAGTCTAAGGATGCACTTGTATTGCACTTGGACACTCTTGACACATAGTCTAGTGTGAGTGCGCCCTAAATGAGATTTGCAAAAGCATTGAAATGTTATATTCAAAATAGATGAGCGTCTATGAAAATTAATCTGTGAGTGGACACATTTGTGGAAAATTTAGCAATTTGTACTTGTGTGGGCTATACCTCAGTAACAAAATAGTGTTTCTTACCGTAGTTGATAACCAAAGGTTTGCATTAAGAAAACAGAGAGGCTCACTTGATCTGATGTATGATAGCTCAGCCATGTTATGTACGATGTTAACGTTTTCTAATGCAGATCCCAGATGTTGATGGACAAGTTGACCCCTTCATCTCTTGGGACTGGATGCAACCATGAAAAAGAGGGAGGGGGGGGAGGAAAAAAAAGACCAACAACAACATACTAAAGCGGCCGACATCCTGCCGCTTCGGCAAGCCAAGGGACCTTGGTCAGCAGTCATTTAGGCTGTGTTTGTGGAAGAATGACAAGCACAGTTGGCTGTTTTTACTGTCATCTTTTGTTTTCTTTGGTTCTTTTTGTGGTTGCAGTTGTGTTGTCTGCAGAGACAGAGGAACACAGGGATGAGCGAGTTCTTTAAAAAAAGAAAAAGGTAGAGGGGGTTAGGAGCTAACTCGTCCGCCTTAGGACCTCCCATAGGTTAATGACCCCCAACACAATGCTCTTTGAAAAGATTAGAACCCCCCCCCCCCCCCCCCCCCCCCACCTGCAACTATTAGCACAATAAAGGAGATAAAAGAAATAATTATCATACAGTGTTTTCATATCCAACATAGATCACTAATGTAGCTAATTGAAGCTCCTTTTTCTTACTTTGTAACCGGTTTACTCTTCTGCTACTTAATCTGTAATTACCCAACTTTAAATCTCACTTCTCCAGTGAGTTGAGCAGAGGCATTTATATTCAACTCTGTATTCGTTTTAAAACTATTAACAGAAATTTCAAGAAACGTCTGCTTTACATTCCTCAGTCCAGGTGAATAGACAGTATAGTGTAGGAGTCTCGTATAGTTTTAAAGTTCTTGAGAGCCTCGAGAAAAGGTCGTTTAGGGTTTAGAGCTGTATGAGCAGGAAGCTATGTCTAAATGTTATCTTGTGCAACAAACAAAGTCTTTGGTGCTCTTGATAAGATAGATAATACAAAAGCTCAAGGCCTGTTGTGGCCCTGTTGATTGGAGCAAATACAGGAAGTAAACATGTTAGACAACGATATTTTGGGTAAAGAGAAGGGGAGAGGGGGTGCACACATGATTGTGATCAAAGTGTTTACTTATCTGTGCCAAACAGTAACTCTACATTTTTTCAGTGATTCTGATGACTTTGTTTACCCTTATAATTTGATCTAAAAAAAATGCTGTTTTTCAATGATTTTCTTGACTTGAGTGCTCATTTTTTAAAATGAAATTAATAACCAGAATATTAAAATTGGAATGAATATTGGTATACACGAAACTTTCCATAACATGAGTCATTTTAACTCTTAAGCCAACTCTTCAATTAAATTTTTTACTTTGATTTTGTTGCCTTGTCTTATCTGTCATAGCTCAGTCGTTATATGTTGACAATTAGTCAGTGAGGTGCTAAGTAGTGTCTTCAGTTCAAGCTGTTGTTGCAAGCTACGGAGCCCGAGAAACTCAATTGGCAGTTATCATTGTCTGAAGGTGTTTTCAGGCACCTCAAACCCTTCTAACACCAAGGTGTTTTACCTCATTGTCTGCCAACAGTGCTTTGGCACTGACTTAAGTTGAATATTGAATATCTTACTATTCTACAGTTACTATCCCTCTTCAAAGGAAGTCTAAAGGAAGTGATGGTGGGGGACTGAAAGGGCAAGTTGAGATGAGGTGCAGTTATGACCATCCTGTATTATGTACGCACTTTTTGTCATAATGGTGAAAGGTCCTTTTGGCAGAGTTGACGTGAATGACATGTTTGATGTAAAACTAGAAGGAAATTAAGTAAAATCCTCTTTAGCCCAACGTGAGCTGCTTTATCGGTAACACTCAGCAATAAAAGCTGTGAATTACATCTGCACAGTGATGAAGTAATGGAAAAGTTTAAATCAGTAGACTAAAAAAAAATCATATCATATGCTCCAAATATACAAGCACACACCAGTGTATGCAGGCTTGATTTTGTCAATGGTTTAATATACAGTACTTACCTGCTGTATTGAGAAATTTGTGGGGGTTTTTTACAGTTCAAGTGGCAATTGTGTTATTGACGATAGCCTTGAACTACCTAATTTTACAAAGGCACATTTCGCATTCCAGAAATAACTAAACCTACTGATCAAATAAAACTAGTAAGTGACAGAAAGTCGGCCAGAAAATGTGTTGTAACAGAGATCAGTGTATTCTGTGTATATAACGACCTTGAAACCCACATCAAATGACAGAAGTGTAAATCTATGGTATTTGTAGTAATAGGAAGTGCATCGACCAGCCACAATGATTGCTTGCACAATCTAATGAAATCCAATAAAGGAGTTGTGTCAAACATTATTGCAAACTACAAACACAATATGAGCACATTGTTCCTTGAATTTAATACCTTTCTGTTTTGACTCTGAGTCTGACACATGGCCTGTCTTACTAAAAGTTTGCGTGGCAAAAATGGGTGCAAAATTGATTGCTCATGCAAATGGATGTGGAAGCTGGTCTACTAAATATACATAATATTGCCGCATAGTTCATTTTGCATGTTCTGGAAGGAGTATAGGCAAATAGATGTAATATGATTTATCCAACTAGAGACAAATTTATCGGTAAATTTGCATCTTTAAATCAGAATCATCTTTATTTGCCAAGTATGTCCAAAAAACACACAAGGAATTTGTCTCCGGTAATTGGAGCCGCTCTAGTACGACAACAGACAGTCAATTGACAGAGAACACTTTTGAGACATAAAGACATTGACAAAAATAGTGACTGAGCAATAAAGGGTTGCTAGTTATCTGGTAATGGTAATAATTTTTTTTTGACAATTGTACAAAAAGATGCAGAGTCCTCTAGCACTTAGAGCAGTTCAAATGACTAATATAGCAATAGTCCGGTGCAATGACCATTGTGCAAAGGGCGCCGAGTAGTGCGATAATCTGGGACAATGTTGATTGTGCAAATGTTGCAGATACTCCTCAATCAGTGTGCAAATGAAGCAGATGCTACTCAGGCATGAGTGGCCAGTATTGGTCAACAACAGATATGCAAATAGTGGAGCGTGGCGAGACTACTACAGTGAGTGCACGAGTAATATATAATTGGCCCGACAGAAATGTGACAGCAAACTCAGACAAAAAAATTGGCAGCATAAATACAGTGTCTGAAAAGCAGGTACAAACCGGTATGCACAGTGGTGCCAGCGTAGTGCAAGCTAAATGAGAGGCAGCAGGGAGAACTTTTCTGCTCTACTAAAATTTTTTTGAAATGCCCAAAACAAAAATTATCGCAACGTATTGTTTATTGGGCAATGCAATTTTGGAGCTTTTGAATGAAGGCCTGACTTGGAGCCAGTCACAAGGAGTCGTGACAAATTGTATCAGCTATGACAAAAATATCTTTCAACTCAGCATTTCTGCGCATCTGGGTCATTCATGTTTCTATTCCAAAATTTGTGAGAGTTCAGCCAACATTCTGCCAAATACAATCACATTTGTTGTGCACTGCAACGGCATCCCCCCAACTCTCTCAGGATAGAGGAAGCCCAGAAGAGGCTCCATTTAACCCCTAAGGATTAATGCTCATGCCTGCTTTAGCACTGGTAAAAGGGAAAACGTCTCAGTACATTGAGTCAATAGGGATTCAGGCTCTCCAGTCTTCCCACATAAAAATGAACAAAGAGAAAATAGTGAAGCTTCCGTTTAGACTGGAACAGGGATAGATGTTTGCCCAGCCCAGTTTACTGTTTGACCTTCTGGTCCCTTCACGGTACATTACTAGGCCAAATATACTTGCACAGCTAAAATGTCAACACTATATTCAAAGACAACTCCTGGATGCTGCTTTAAACATTTTTAATGCATCAGTTCTCTAATTGCAGTGAAACATTTCTTTGTGTGATACCAGCAGTCAAATAACATTTATTGTATATAATGTAACAACTACTTCATCAGTGTGTGTTTCGTATTAATGCCCAAGTTCTTTTTTAACAAATAAGGCTAGGAGATATGGCCTTAAAGACATCTTTGTATTTATTTCCCACAAAAATCTGATTCACAATTAAAATTTTGGCCCAGCTAGTCCATATGCTCGTTGTCAGAATAGTAACGCCACACCCCCTCCAACTCTCACTATTTTCCTCTCATATAGTGTTGTACAGGTAAGGCAAGGCAACGTTGGCAAAATATTTGCAGTTTGGAAGTGCATACCTCGGGTCAAATGTTTCCAACATGTCAATTAATCACCCACTTTTACAACCTATAAAGAGCACTATGTTTTGGGAAATGTTCTGTGTGATTCACTCTTTGATTGTCTTCATTTTTTTAAAATATTTTTTTTAGCTGGAGTTAATGTTACTGGTTGCTTTGAAAAATTATAAAACGTAGTCACTTGAGGGATCAGGAAAAATTAAATTTGCAACGCCGACTTACCTTTTGCTACTTATTCTACTACTAATTTAACTTAAGTGTAACTGTAAATATGGATACGTAAACTCTACTTATTCTACTACTCATTCAACTCAGCTTGTTAAGTGCACTCTAAACCCTGGATGAGTAGACTTCTTTTTCTCCTACTCATTTAACTCAGCTTCACTTGTTGTTCAGTACACTGTAAACCCTGTATAAATATACTTGAAAAAACTCGGGTAACACGTTGCCTTAAAATTTCTAAGTAAAGACAAGCACTGTCCACCCATTTCTTGAACTCAGCTTGTTAAGTACGCATTTCTCTATTACAAATTCCACAAAAAAAGTATATTTTAACAAAAAAAAATTAAGTTCTATGTTAGTTCCTGAATCTCAACAGCTTTCAAATCATTAGAGGCATGTAAAACATACAACTACAACATTACACTATTCAATGTTTTTTTTTTATTGAACAGCAACGAGAAGCACACCAGGCTAATTGTGTCTGTATGTATATAAATTACTTATAAAACAATCTGCCTCAGAAACTGCAGCTGACCAGATAAAACTCTGCTGAACACTGTCATTGCATTTACAAACCTATACTGTCAATGCGCCAACTGATAAAAAAAACAAAAAACTAAGGTGATACAGAACTGCTGTATTCCTGTATCCCCTGCTGATCTTGGAAGGGTTAAATACTAATCAAAAATAGGTTGAAAGGATTTCCATGTCCGGGCACTCAGTTGGATACTGTAAATTTTAAAAACCTTTATTTCACATGCTCTAAATAATAAAAAAAAATATATATATACAGTGTATATCTACATCATCAGCCACCGGAGTGCATCAGGGTGTTGGTAACAAACAATTGTTTAGAAACATAATTATACACCATTTACAATGGCACTATAATTATTTCTCCACACCATTTTTGTTACCAACACCCCAATAAAGGCCAGTGGGCTGATACAGATCAACATTGACGTTGACGTGCAGAAAAAAACATCCGGTCTCTTTACGTACACCTCACTCAGCCACTCTCTCATTTTCTCCTCGTCCATCCAGCCCTTTTGATTGACCTTAACGATGACTTCGCCTGGAAACCTTTCTTTAGGCAACATCTTCCTCTTAAAAATCACCATAGGTGGCAGTTTCTGTCCATTACCATGGCAACCAAGCACAACAGTAAAAGCCGACTTCACGTGCCCCGTTGTGCGTATCGCTACCGTTGTGGTCCCCTTCTTCTCTACAGTGTGGTTCACGGGGATGTCGAAAGTGAGCGGCAACTCGTCCATGTTGGTGATGTGGTTGGGCTGGATGTGTTTGTCGGCAACCTTTTTACTGCAGTAGGAGCGGAAGATGGCCAACTTTTCCCTGTAATCCGCCATAAATTGCTGCGCCACGGTAGTCCTTACCCAGATGGATAGATGGCGCCGTTTCATAAAATGAAAGCACCAAGACGGACCTCCTTGAAAATGTTAGATTTTCATTTTTTCTGCAAGCGTTATTGCCCTCAGTCGAATGGTGACTGTAGAGACGCTTCTCCCGGCTGTTCTTTGATCATTAATCCATTGCTCGAGTTGGTCTTCCAACTCGGACCACCTCGCCTTGTTTCCGCCGAAACTCTGCTTCGTCTTCTTGACTTGGCCACGCTCGTTTTCCTGCTTCCTCCATTTGCGAACCATGGATTTGTTGATCTTGAATTCTCTCACGGCTGCTCGATTCCCATGTTCCTCCTCGTAACTAATA
This sequence comes from Phyllopteryx taeniolatus, assembly GCF_024500385.1. Classification (NCBI taxonomy): domain Eukaryota; kingdom Metazoa; phylum Chordata; class Actinopteri; order Syngnathiformes; family Syngnathidae; genus Phyllopteryx; species Phyllopteryx taeniolatus. The sequence goes on from NC_084512.1 coordinate 11,809,157, forward strand.
GCTTGCAGTTTAAACTGTGCTTCGTAAGTCTATATATATATATATATATAGGTGCCATTTTCGGGGGTCCTTAGCCAAACCGATGCACATACTGGAACTATATACCTACTGGGGGCGTGTCTTTAGCGTCCTCTGTCACGTGCATCCTTCCCCCTTTACGTCCGCATGCTGTCCTCAGTCACGTCCGCCTTCCTCTCTTTAAGCAGCGTGTCGGCAGGAAATACTCCCCATCAGTCAAGCGGAGCGCTCATTAATGTCACACAACAACATTTACAGATTTTGGAACTCGGTGCACACATAAGGCGCCCTGTCCATTTTGGAGAAAATTTAAGACTTTTAAGTGCGCCTTATGTCCTGGGGCAGGCTCTCATCTATTACAATGGTTCCCTCCAAGATGATTCCAACTGCAGATGCCTGATGGTGAAGGGAATCTGAAATGATGTTTTCCTGTTCATGGCAGAGGATCCCCACTGACACATCATTGTACGCACCTTTCTCATCATCAACGTGCTGAAAAAAAGGAACAGGGCGCCATCACGTCAGCATGGTGCTACAAAAAAAAAAAAAAATATATATATATATAAAATACAGACGTATATGTATGTATGGTAGGGAGGGTGTGGGTAGAGAAAAGGGGAGCGAGAAAGGTATCAGAGTATATCAAGAAATTAAAGCTTATTAGTTAACTCAGTGGTTCTAAAAGTGTGGTATACGGGCCTTCCTTCAGTGGTACTTGAAAGATGGAATTAAATGTGCAACCAAATCATACTGTGCATTTATTTGCAGGAGATTCAGCTGGCCGCCATGGCCAAGCTTTACTTAAGTACGTTGGATGTATGTAAGATACTATATCAGCTTGCGCTGTGCGAGTGTACGTTAGTAAAACCCTCACTCCTGGGAGCCCTCAAAATAGGGTGCTGGCGGCTGTGTTTGATTCGGAGTCAATGATCTCGACTCCTAGCAAATGACGCGGCAGCGGCTCGGCTTCGTAGGTCGAATGTTGTGGCATGGATGGCGCAGAATTCGCCACCATTATCTAGGGATTTTATATATATATATATATATATACATATATATATATAGTGTTTTATGACAATACATAGCTATGTTTATAAGTTAATATTTACCTGTGAATGAGAAAATGAAGCGTGGATAGTGTTGCCAAAGTGCATACAAGCGGTGTACGAAATCACGGGGGTGCAGTGAAGCACAGCGTGTACAGCCCGATTATATGGTCCATGGGCGGACTGTATAGTGTGCCCAGAACTTAATTAAGGTCCCTCCCTACTTCACGACCAGGTGGCATGCGAACTCCGCACATGCTTAGTCGGTAACATAAAATAAATAGAGTCCACTTAGCAAATCAGATGGATAGCTGCTTAACTAGTTGGGACTGCAATAGCATGCAATGAGTGGCAAGTTCCAACTTACCTTTTTGTGGCTGAACTCGGGTTCACTGAAGCTTCAAACGTGGGTCGAAAAACTTGCTTGCTAGAACATCACTGTTAAAGAAAACTACATCCAATACCGCTGAATCCTTCCGTCTCAATCTGCTATGTCTCACTAAGATCAAAATCAGATCTCATCAATCGATTCCACTGAGTCACAACTGGCCTAAACCAGATTTTTGGTGGTGCGGCCAATGCATTTGAAATTCTAGGCAAAACTTGGTGTAGTGTGTTGTTTGAGCTCAAACACCTTAAAATGTACAATTGACTCAAAAAAGTAATATTAGGACATTAGTAATACAAACGCAGTTGACTTGAGTATGACAAATTTATTGGACATAAAAACACAATTACAATACGACAGCACATGAAAAAGTTCCCATTAATCAGAATTATCAAGTCACATCAACAAATTAGACATTTAAGTAACTCATCTCTTTGAGTTCAGTAAAAATCTGGGTTTACAGTGTACACTGGATTTACACAGCCTAAAATTATTAGTTTTCACTTTTGCCCATGAGCAGCATTCAGCCTTCTCAGTTTGGTACGATTTTGGAGGGTGTGGCCTCTGTCAGGGTTGCCTGACAGGCAAGGTTCTCTCTGTTGACTTTACTCCTCCGTTTACATTCCCTTATTTGTCTAGGCTTTCATCACGGCTCCGTTCAAACAACGCCTGCAACTGATAAAACACATGCTCCCACTAAATCTCTCTGCCACACACACACAGATATACTCCATTTAAGTGACACGGACATACTTTTGATTCTTTTTGCTTTTGCAGCAGGTGATGTCCCAAAATGCAATCATCCCCAGTTATGTTGTGCAGTAAATCACACTGGAAGCCATTGTTTGGTTGAAGTAACAGTTGTGTATAACATGGAAGTCTCCACTTGCTGAAATACAGAAGCCTTCCTCCATGGGGAGTTCACCAGCATGAAACACATAACCGGCTGTGTCTTTAATTCTCAATGAGGGAAAACAGCTGTGTTTTCACATTCGCCTCAACAACTCTGCTGTTTACATTTTTTGGGGGTGAGCTGAGACTCTTGAGCCACCCAACAGGAATTAATCTGCTAGTCAAGGAGGAAGAATGTCCTCACCTTGTGTAGATTCCTGTCGGTCTCGTGCTGGCCGCCGCAGCTTGCCAAATTCCTTGCCTGCTGTGGAGCCTGGGGGATTGAATAGGAGGTACAGAACATTACGGGGTGTTGGGACGGTAGAGGTGGGGGCTGTAAGTGTTGTCACATCTGCAGTGTTGGTGAGCATAATCTCATCATTGGGACGGCAACAAGGAGACGTGAAGGTTTTTGCAAACTAGGTGCACACCACACCTGCATACATTTGTTCCATCCTGCTTGATTACGGTTCAGCATCCTACTAATGAATATTGTCCTGTCTCTTCACAGTTAGTTTGTGCGTGCGTGTGTGTCTGTGTGTGTGTGTGTGTGTGTGGTCAGGGCACAAAGGCTCAATTGGGAATTATGGAGAGTTCCCTCGAGAAAGCATTTCTCCCTACTCTCTCTTTAATTACAAGTGCCTACTGTATTCTCGTTCAAGTTAGCTATACAGACTCAACAGCCTGTGTCTGTTTTTATATATACCTTAAATGGTTCTGTGTCAGTATAGACACGGTCCCACAAGTACTCATTTTAGGAGGCCTACTTTCCGTTTTTCTTTTCCATTTGACACAAAATCAAACAAGAACTATTTATTTTTAGAGGTACATCTTAATATGTCAGTTTTAAATAAATGTCAGTTTTTTTCTGGAATATGCTTTTAACCAAATTATCTGATTTTTTTTTTTTTTTTCTTTTCAATTTAACTTCTGTCCTTTAACAAACATGACATTTACTTGCCAGGCGACGTGTTGCATCACAACCCCAGTACTACTGCTCTATTGATTGACGAGAGATGGTCCAATGATAGGCTCCAGCACTCCCGCGACCCTAGTGAGGATAAGTGGCTCAGAAAATGGATGGATGGATGGATGGTCCAATGATTGCATGAGCTGTGCTAAAAAAAAACTGACTAATCATGTCCCAGTCATGCAATACTGTGATATAGAAATTGCTGTATTTTAGTTACTTTTGTAACTCGATATTCCCAACACTGATTCCATTTTAGTCATCCATCAATCCGTTTTCTGAGCCGCTTCTCCTCACTAGGGTCGCCGGCGTGCTGGAGCCTATCCCAGCTGTCATCGGGCAGGAGGCGGGGTACACCCTGAACTGGTTGCCAGCCAATCGCAGGGCACATACAAACAAACAACCATTCGCACTCACATTCACAATTTAGAGTCCATTTTAGTCATAAGTACTGCATTTAGCCAACTGTTAATCCCAATCACGTTACCAGCATGTGACCTACAGGTTCATACTTCCTTCACTGAATCGTTCAGTGGATGGGGCTAGTCATTTTCATTTTTTTGTTTTTTTGTTTTTGTTTCTTACCGTTTTAAAATTGAATGTATCTGAAGTAAAAAGGTATTTTTTTCTTTGCAATTGTCAAGAGGACATCGAATCAAAATTAATCATGATGTTGGCAAAACCCCTGCTTGATTCTTTGGAATACAATAAAGGATACTGAATGAAAACTCAGTTTTTGTTTCCTCACATAGACTGACTGATGTGTCTGCTTCTCACATCCCAAACAGTTTACCTGGGATGTTCCCTCCATCTTTCTTTTTAAGGCTCAGATTTGTGACTGACATTGGTGGTAATAATGGCAGCTGTCAGTTTGTGCTAAAAATGTCCCTTGACAACTTACTGTAAGTGATGTTTTTCATTGTTGCTTATGGTTCACATTCTGGAAGTATTCGTCGTAGACTCAGACAACCCATGACACTGCCCTCCACTATATAACATGGCCAGTTGACCTTGCCCCTCAATGCTTAACAAACTCTTGGTCTTTGCTCATTCAACCATGTTTCCATGGTGATCGGGCTTAGTCACTACAAACAGCATGGGCATATAGCCTCAGATGGCTCAGTGTAAAGAGCACAAGACCACAGTGCCACTGAATTTTTGGATATGGTTTTAATACACTTAAGACAAAACACTTCAAAGCCTTATAGCATCATCCGAAAATAGAGACAATTTTTGAGATTTTGAATTTGATTGCTGTGTGAATATGCTCATATGCTTTGTAGCAAGAGGGGGAAAAAAATGGTGAGCCAATTTATTTTTATAGTTCACACAGTGAGCAATTTCCAAGCTGTTAGCTAGTGCTTTCCAAGCCTGGCTTTCTTTGGCCATTTCAGTGGTGCCCTGTGGAATATGACACATGTTGCACTTATACGTTTCAATCCCCACAGGTGCAACCATTTCCTTATTACCATTGGGTTGTTTCAGTCATAACGGAGCACTCAGAAGTCTATGTTCCTCCTGCGGGGGTGCTCGCAGTCCCAAATGAGGTGTTAGCGAAGACAAGTACATTCTGTCTGGGGAACATGCTGTCACCGTAAAGCCCTGAATATGCACCAAAGCAAACAAGGAAACAGGGAGCTGCTGCACTTTTGCTTCACCCTTTACTATTTCGGGAGTATCCATTGGTAGACGTCTAGACACACTCACACTTAATAAACCTGTACATTTCATTTCGTGTGGTCCTTGGCAAACCTGACACAATTATCACGCATACCACAACTGCAATGCAAACACGGATGTCGCTATTTAAAGTCTGTGCCCCTTTGAGACAGTACTTCAAGCCATGAAAATAGGTGAATCAATTTTAGAGCCATTGATGCATGTTTCAAAGACCTTTTACTCCGCTGACACATTGCACAAATTTGCACCACAGTCGAAATATTGTGAACTAAATATATATATGTACTGTATATTGAAAATTTGGGATTATTTAATTTCAATATTTGTTTTGATGTACAACAATTTCGTTTAAGGGGGCTTAAGAGGCATTTTAGGCGGGCTAAGACTAAAACAAATGAACACCACCACATGCAACAAAAACAATTTTCAGGGGAGCTTCAGCCCCCCCAAAATAGGCCTAGCGACGCCACTGCCTGCAAGGTTATCTTCCAAGTTAATAATAGTGAAAACAAGTATTTCTTGCTGAAGACTGAACGTTTTTTTCCTATTGTCATAAATTTCCTCTCTGGTTGCATTTGGATTTGCGCCGAAATGTAATGGGTTCTTACTTAGACCGTGCCCAAATCCCTCCACAAAGATTTTTTTTTTTAGCTGTTTTTACATGTTTCTGGGGTGTGTTATTCCGTTATCAAAAAAACAGACACCAATGAAGACATAACGTCTTTGATTGAGAATAAGAACTTTTTTTTTTGCTGTGAAAGGCGGTAAGTAACATGACGTAATTGCTAAAATATAGTGATGTTACGGTCTGTGTCGAGGCTTCAAAGTGTGTGTCGAGTAATCAGCAAAAATCCAGGCGAAGTGTGGTTCGGAGCGTGGTTTGATGATTTAAGCGATGACGTTCGAACCTTCCTAAAGTACCGTAACACGTGACTGATTCAGGAATTGGTTTGCCGGTTTGGCGTGTGAACCGTGTCATTGTGGTATGTCATTGTCAGGTGTGATTGTCCCCGTCTGTTCCACGTCTTACTGACCAGTCTTGTTTTGTTTCCATTTTTGGTTTATTCAAGTGTTTCTTTGTTACTTTGTTTATCTGTTGTGGAACTTTGTTTAATTTGTTTAATTTGCTCTTGCCTTGCCTCCCTGCTTCCCTGCACTTGGGTCCTCCACGTTTTTGCCTTGCCTTCCTCGCCTTCAAATAACCGAACCGTGACAGAATTATTTGTAAAGCTGAAATATTCTGACTGGAGGCTGTTCGATTTTGCTTGGTATTTAATTCCACCAAATTTCACAGGAAAATTGCAGAGCAAACCTTTTTTTTTTTTATCCCCCGAAATGACTGGGTTGTTTGTGGCACTAGTCCAGGTGTGTTTTGGTGGTTTTGCGGTGGCCATGGTGAAATTGGTTGTGTGAGTATAATTACTATTTTAGCGAAAGTGTGTGGGAAAATAAACAGAAAAGCTAGAATGATTCAGGGATCATGCTTTTCCAGCTGCCTCCAACTCTAATCTTTCCAGGTAATTCTCCTCAAAGCCATTGATTCCATACAAGTGATTGAATTTCATTGCATTGCTGATGAGATTGGGGGTGGGGGTCAAGTTACCCGAGTACTTAAATGGATTGGAAAGCAGATGTTCAGTCGGAGTTGATAGGTGATAAGTGCTTTGGCAAGCTTTATGTAAAATCTCTATGCATGTCTTGTTGTATATGTGTGCTGTCACTACATATTTGTCACATGGTCCCACAGGTGGGTCGAGTACCCAAATATTGTACTCAAGTAAGAGGACTCAAAAGTAAAAAGTAGTCCAAATAATTACTTGAGTAAGAGTAAGAAAGTACTCAGTGAAAAAACTACTCAACTACTGAGTAACTAGTGAATAACTAACTAATTCAGAGCATGAACGTGAAAAACTAAATAAAAAATAACTAAATAAAATATGAATGTGCAAATTTAGATTTTGCTGAACAATATCAATCTAAAAAATAATCAAATATTTATTAAATACAATCTTTGTAAAATAACAAAGTAAGGCAAATTCAGCTCCAAGAAATGGTCTTATACTATATTGTTTCCACTTGTTAAACAGCACAATACCTCACCAGGCAGTTGCAAAAACAGGATCAAGGCTGCTGTGAATACAAAAAAAAAGTAAACACATCCCTTTTCAAATGCCACGTTTTTGTGTTGTAAAAGAATTTTGACCAGGATAAATAATTGTAAAACCTTTTCCACTGTTAATGTGACCTAGAATTTTTTTTTTTTTGAGAGGGGAGGTGAAAAGAAACAACTGAAACAAACTTGAATGTGACTGAATTTGACTTTTAAATGCTGCCTTCTCGACCAGGTCACCATTGCAAAAGAGATGTTCTTCTTTAACTGGTCTTTTCGCATGCACTCCCTCTTATAACTGGGATGTGGCTGTGTTCAGAAGTAACATATAACATTCAATCTCATGTTCAATGGGAGTCCACACACACCTGCCACCATTTCAAATTTTTTTGGGGAAAAAAACAAAACATGGCTTACAAAAAAATTACTTGCTTTATCCACAAAAATGACTGAATGAAGAATTTGTTTGCTAATGAGACTTATTGATTCTGTGTGTGTGTGTGTGTGTCTGCGCACGCATGTGTGTGTGTGTGTGTGTGTGTGTGAGAGAGAGAGAGAGAGAAAACAAGATGCATGTTTTACAGTTGTTTGTGACCATAAAATAGTGCTGATGTTGCAGCCAAAACAACAGCAAAAACATCTGCAATTTACAGCAAAGTGTTTTCTCAAGTTAGAAGTGGGCATAAAATCCAAGTTTGGGCAGTGACAAAACTATACTGCATGTTAAAGCTGTTTTTTTTTTTTTTCCCTTCGTAGTCTGTAATGTAAACAGAAGTAGCATGGGGCTGTCACGACTCACTGTGATTGGCCCGCGAAGCCCAATATCAGACTTTTTTTGCGAACGTGACTTTCTTGTCGTTTGATTGGTGAATTTGAGTCAAACATCACTGTGGTAATCACGGTGGATTGGAGCAACGACGCCCGCTGCGGAAGTTGAAAATGAAAGTCTAAAAATAGATCAGAATCAGAATCAGAATCAGAATCATCTTTATTTGCCAAGTATGTCCAAAACACACAAGGAATTTGTCTCCGGTAGTTGGAGCCGCTCTAGTACAACAGACAGTCAATTTACAGAACACTTTGGAGACATAAAGACATTGACAAAAAACAACAACAAACAACAATTGTGCAAAAAGATGCAGAGTCCTCAGTTCGAATGGCTAATATCGCAATAGTCCGGTGCAATGACCATTGTGCAAAGGGCACTGAGACTTCAAGGAGTGTATGCGGTTTAAAGTGACGAGTACTGCGATAATCTGGGACAATGGTTGTGCAAATGTTACAGATACTCCTCAATCAGTGTGCAAATGGAGCAGATGCTACTCTGGCATGAGTGGCCACTATATGCAAATAGTGCAGCACGGCGAGACAACTACAGTGAGTGCACGAGTAATACATAATACAGAAATGTGACAACGAACTCAAGTAAAAAAATTGCCAGCTTGTTGTAATGGAATTGTAAGTTAGCTGTTCAAGAAGTTGATTGCAAGAGGGAAGAAGCTGTTGGAATGTCTACTAGTTCTAGTTTGCATTGATCGGTAGCGCCTACCTGAGGGAAGGAGCTGGAAGAGCTGGTGACCAGGGTGGGGAGGGTCCGAGAGGATTTTGCACGCCCTTGTCTTAGTTCTGGCAGCGTGCAAGTCCTCAAGGGTGGGTAGGGGGGTACCGACAATCCTTTCAGCAGTTTTGATTGTCCGTTGCAGTCGGAGTTTGTCCTTTTTTGTAGCAGCACCAAACCAGACTGCGATGGAAGAACACAGGACTGATTCGATGACCGCTGTGTAGAACTGTCTCAGCAGCTCCGGTGGCAGGCCATGCTTTCTCAGAAGCCGCAGGAAGTACATCCTCTGCTGGGCCTTTTTGAGGACGGAGTTGATGTTGGTCGCCCACTTCAGGTCCTGGGAGATTGTAATTCCCAGGAACTTGAAGGTCTCGACGGTTGACACAAGGCAGCTGGACAGCGTGAGGGGCAGCTGTGGCGAAGGATGCCTCCTGAAGTCCACGATCATCTCTACAGTCTTGAGCGTGTTCAGCTCCAGGTTGTGTCGGCCGCACCACAGCTCCAGCCGCTCCGCTTCCTGTCGATATGCAGACTCGTCACCGTCCTTGATGAGGCCGATGACAGTGGTGTCATCTGCAAACTTCAGGAGTTTGACAGTCGGGTTCGCTGAGGTGCAGTCGTTCGTGTAGAGAGAGAAGAGCAGCGGAGAGAGGACACAACCTTGGGGCGCCCCAGTGCTGATGCTGCGTGTGGATGAGGTGGCCTCCCCCAGCCTGACCTGCTGTGTCCTGCCCGTCAGAAAGCTGTAAATCCACTGGCAGATGGCAGGTGAGACGCTGAGCTGGAGAAGCTTGGATGAAAGGAGTTCAGGGATGATGGTGTTGAACGCTGAGCTGAAGTCCACGAACAGGATCCTCGCGTAGGTCCCTGCACTGTCGAGGTGTTCTAGGATGAAGTGCAGTCCCATGTTGACTGCATCATCCGCAGATCTGTTCGCTTGGTAGGCAAACTGCAGGGGGTCCAGCAGGGGATCTGTGACACTCTTGAGGTGGTCCAGCACAAGACGTTCAAAGGACTTCATGACCACAGATGTCAAAGCGACAGGCCTGTAGTCATTCGGACCCGAGATTGCAGGTTTCTTGGGGACTGGGATGATGGTGGAGCGTTTGAAGCAGGATGGAACTTCGCACATTTCCAGTGATCTGTTGAAGATCTGAGTGAAGACTGGCGCGAGCTGGTCCGCGCAGACTTTGAGGCAGGATGGAGACACGTGGTCCGGGCCTGCCGCTTTGTTAATCTTTTGTTGTTTGAAGATGCGTCTCACATCCTGTTCATGGATGGTTAACGCAGAGGTCAGAGGTGTGATTGTGGTCGCGGGTGCGGCCGGGTTGGTGTGTGGTGTGAAACTGTCCTTTTCAAATCTGCAGTAGAAGGTATTCAAGTCGTTGGCTAGTGTGCTATTGTTCTCAGCTTGGGGGGATCGTCGCTTCTAATTAGTCAGCGACTGGAATGCATGCCAGACTGATTTAGAGTCGTTTGCGCTAAACTGTTTTTCCAACTTTGCTGTATAGATCCTCTTTGCAATGTTAATTTCTTTGGTCAGCTGGTTTCTAGCTCGATTATACAGGCCCCTGTCCCCGCTCTGATATGCGTCCTCCTTAGCTTGGCGAAGCTGCTTAAGTTTAGCAGTGAACCACGGCTTATTGTTGTTGAATGTGCGAAATGATTTTGTTGGAACACAGACCTCTTCACAGAAACTGATATAGGATGTGACAGTGTCCGTATATTCATCCAGGCTGTCAGCTGAATTTTCAAAGACACTCCAGTCTGTGCAGTCTAAGCAGCTTTGAAGTTCCATCTTGGCTTCATTTGTCCACTTTTTGACTGTTTTCACTCTAGGCTTCGCACATTTAAGTTCTTGCCTGTACGTCGGTATTAAGTGAATTAAGCAGTGATCAGACGCGCCCAAGGCTGCACGAGGTATAGCACGGTATGCATTTTTTACCGTGGTGTAGCAGTGGTCTAAAGTATTATTTTCCCTGGTAGGACAGTCGATGTGCTGCTTGTATTTAGGGAGTTCGTGGTTGAGTTTAGCTTTGTTAAAGTCCCCGAGAATAATGAGGGGTGAGTCGGGGTGTTTTTTTTTTTTTTGCGCATCTATGCAAGTCCACTGCGCTACCTGTTGTACTTCATTAACAATGACGTTGCTGGCCTCATACTTTTTGTGTTGGAATTGATTTGCCAGGTGGAACGGCATAAAATAGACCCTAGGTCAGTTGTTTGTACAATCAGTTGTACCAAATGAATTCAAGTGAAATTAAAGAATATATAACCTATTTACACTCGCCTTGGCTTGCAAATATCATAATGTTTAGTCTTAATACTAAAAGGACAACTGTAACTTGCAATGCAACAATGCATTATTTTTATTTGTAGTATTAGTTGGAGTTATAAGTGTAGAATTGTACTGCAACAGGCTGATAGGTGTTTCCAATAGTATATCTATAGTTATTGAGGGACAAATTAGTTTTTAGACTCTTAACTATCTTTTGTAAAGGCACTTTTAAGAGAGCTTTTGATCAGTATTGATACCTATTCGATTGTGCCGATGTACTTAATGTTTCGGCCAGTCTGCATAATGGCAATGTTACCAATGCTAAAGGTGGAAACACAAACCTGTTTCACTGCTTAAGCAAAGTCAAGCTGTGGCGTACTTCCTCCTAGGAAGTAAAAAGTAAACAACTCGAATTTGGAGTACCAAAAATTGCATTTCCCCCCCCCCCCCAAAGCCGTGCTATATATTGCAATGTGAAATAATACAGGATCAGAGTTGGGAAAGTTCATTTTCTACACAAACAGGTTCATCATTACAGTTCATCATTCCAAAAATGAACTAGTTCAGTTCATAGTTCATAATTCAACATTTTTTACTAAGTTCACTGATCCAAAAACCAAGCACCATAATTTCTTTTGTATAATGCGCATTCCCCCCCATAAAATTCTCAAAAGTCAATAGTGCGCATTATACATAGGTATAGGAGAAAATGAAAAGGACTTTCTCATTTTATAGATGTATTCTGCCATCTAGACTTTCATTCCTTTTTATTTTTTTGTCCTGTTCGGCTGTTAGGTCAAGCAGAATGGAGGATCTGTATCCCTTTCATGCCGGAACAGTTTTACTGTGTCACAGTGAAGTTTTTAAGCTTCCGCTGTGGTTTCTTAGTATTATAATTGAAGTTTATTGAGAATCTGAATCGAACAGAACAAAGTTTCTAGAGGGGAGAGAGAAATGAAGACAAAAGACAAATCACTAATTGTAAACAGGATGAGAAAAGTAAGTCATCACATTTACAACAATGAAACATTAAATATGAGTGTTGCATGAGGCTGTAGTGCTTCACCCTGTGAGGGAAGGACAGGACAAGCTAGAAAAACTATAGACAAATTATTCTCATATTATAAAACAATACATTTCATATCAATGTGTGATCGTACAGTGTTTTAACTAAAGCATTCAAATAATAATAATTGTCCTAGTAATACATTTTTACAATTATGTACTGTATTACAAAAGAACACATTCACTCCCATTTATGTAACGTCCCTGAACGCACCTCGCACACTTATGCAGCTGCGGCATGGATGCGTACAATAGCTTCATTGAGAAGAGCAAAATAGGAACTGCAGCAAGTGTACATTCTTTCTCGTTTTGTCATTCATAGTTATCATACAAGGATATATTGTAAGTATACAACACTCTGGGCTGCTCCGTGTGTTGTTTCAAGCATTATAATTTACCGTAACATGCAAAGTGCTAATCTTATTAGCATGTCCAAACAGGTTCCTCTGCTGGTCACTTTTAATATTACAGTTGATTAACTGTATGTTACAGTACACCAACATCGCCGTGGACTCTGTGATGTGAATACTGCGCACACGTACATCGCGATTATGCTCAAAAGAAATATTGTGCAGCCCTAATGTGAACATAGCCCTAATTGAATTTGAACCTGTTACACTATTAATTTTGTTCTACAATTGTTTTTCATACTGTGTGACCTCTTACATTTGAAACAGTATCTATAATGACCCACATAGTCATAATAAATGTAAATTAGAGACGTAGACATTTATTTTGATTACTTATCCTAAAAACTCAACCAGTTCAGGGTGTACCCCGCCTCCTGCCCGATGATAGCTGGGATAGGCTCCAGCACGGCCGCGACCCTAGTGAGGAGAAGCGGCTCAGAAAATGGATGGATGGATGGATGGATGGATGGATCCTAAAAACTAAATGGAAAAGATGCATTTTGAATGTAACACTGACAATGTTTGTCAGTAATACTACAAGCCAACAATAGTTTCAATCATGTGTATTTAAATTGGCAAAAAAAAAAGTAGACAAAATAATTGTTTTAGTAATCAAGCATTCAATTATGAATATTTGCATTAGGATATATCACAGTCGTATCACTCATCATTTACTCCAGTTAAAAATGGATCACAACCTCAGTCTCCCGTGCTTGGGTTCATGGCACAAAAAAAACAAAAACAAAACTGAGGCCCTTGCTCCATGATGTGACATCACTTTCATGTGAGGCGCTCACCATCCTCAAAACAGACAGATCAAACCTTAGAGATTCTAAATGTCATATTTTCTGGTTGAGCTGGTTTGGGTTTTGCATGGATGATGCTGTTGACGGACATAAATATGTATTCCGCAAAGGTTAAATCAAGGCAAATGGACTTTTTGTGTTTCTTTAAGAACAGTCGAGTTGTTCAGTTTATATTATAGCGGCCAAAAAGCTTATTCAATTTATACTGAAGGACCATTATTACCATTACCATGACCCCGATGACTAAGAATCTAGACAGACATGAATATTTATTCATCATGCTCGAGAAAGGTGTTATCAGAATCAGAATTAGAATCATCTTTATTTGCAAAGTATGTCCAAAAAACACGCAAGGAATTTGTCTCCGGTAATTGGAGCCGCTCTGGTACAACAATAGACAGTCAATTGACAGAGAACACTTTTGAGACATAAAGACATTGAGAAAAACAGTCACTGAGCAATAAAGGGTTGCTAGTTATCTGGTAATGCCGGTACATTATTAATATTATTATTATTTTTTTGACAATTGTGCAAAAAGATGCAGAGTCCTCTAGCACTTAGAGCAGTTCGAATGACTAATATTGCAGTAGTCCGGTGCAATGACCATTGTGCAAAGGGCGCCGAGACTTCAAGCGAGTAGTACGATAGTTTTCGTTTGCTCAATGTTCATAAATTAATGTTACTCACTTGGATATCTCCAGGTGTTGCCACAGTGCATCCGATATCGAGTAATGCACTTCTGTTGTATTGATACGAGGGCTGTCAATATTGAATCTTTTTAGAATTGATTCTCCTATTAATTATTGGTTGAATAATCAAATAATAATCACCCGGCCTCCCATGGTTATTATTATTATTATATATTTTTTTTTTACTACTAATAACATGCATGTTATTCTCATGTATGAGGGATGGACTTCGACTCGTAAACTGCATATGTAGGTACTGAGTTTATGGTATACTTCAAATTTGGTCTACAGAATTTGAGACAGCAAAATGCTAAATGCTAAACGGTTAGCAATCACGATTAGGATTCGCATGCTAGCGATGACCATTTTAGGCCAAAAAACGCTAACTAGCATTCAGCTTACTCATAAACGTCGACCAATTTTTGAAGTCGACTTAGCAGTTATTTGATTTTTGTTTAATTTGTTTTTGTTTTCCCCCCAGCCCTAATTGATACATCCCTTTATTAATGTATTGCAAATAATTTTGCATTCCCCCGGGAGTTCTGAGACCTAATAGTTCCGAGACCTAACTGTGGCCCCCCCTTTCCGTTACAATAAATAAATAAATAAATAAAATCATCATCTCCGGAGGCTGACATGCTGCTGCTCTACTATCAGACACGTGGCTTGTGTATTTGTTAGGTGCACCATCAACAAACTGTGTACATATGTACATACATATCACTCGCAATACCACACCGATTTTTGTATTGCATTGAAAAATAAAATACTAGTATTATCATGTATCGTATGATATACCACATCCCCATCGCCTACGTGCATTCCATGTCACATTTGACTATCCGGCAGGTGCAGCACTTCCTCACTTCTCAGTTGCACTTTTTTTTTCATTCTGTCAGCATTATGTAATAATCAATTACTTAAATGTATTAATCAATTCAGAATCATGAAGCTCTGCCTCACAATGCTTCCAAGAATAGAGTATAGCTGCCACCCCTAAAAAAACAAAAACGATAAAAAAAAGAATGATCACATCGTTCTGCGTTGTGGCACAATAAGAAAATATACTTTTACTAATAAACAATTACATATTTTTGTGGTATGGTTTAACATCTACAAATCATACTCTCACCATGGCATTAATTTGGCCACCTAACGGCAATTTAGTAATTGAACAGTGGTCTGTTAAAATAGTAAAAAAAAAAAAAAAAAAAATGAACATACTGTACTTCGGGGCCTGTTGTTTTTGACATTTGAAGAAAATGTGCTCGACCTTATGTGTGCTCCAATAAACTCACTTCTAATCAACAATGCAATTCATCTTCTATGAACCACTACTATTTATTTTATCTGTACTTTCACTGGGCCCGTTGCACTTAAGTATTTAAAATAATACCACTTTCAGAGGGCTCGTTTGGTGCTATTTAATCACCTTTATCCTTGCATTGGCTGTTACACCAGGCAGCAATGCCAAATATGCATAGCAGCTCCTGATGCATTTGCCCGTATTAACTCTGTTGTGTATAATGTGAAGCCCCCCCAAAATTGGAGTCTCGGGGAGAATCTCTGGGGGCGCTGTCTAAGTACTGCCCTACATTGTCTGCAGGTCAGAGGGCAGCACAGAGATTTGCATGTGCTTCCATGCAAGACGAAGTATTTAAGTCCAGTGTTTAATTTAAAGCGGCACAGAGTCAGTTGGAATTCAGCACAATATCTTTCCATTCTCCCCACGTAATGGCCTCAGCCACCTTAATTTATTTCCCCCCATACTTCATCTCACTGCACGTGTTTTTCATTTGTGTGGCTCAGGAGCATTCTGTGCTTTCATCTGGAGACCTCCCACACCAATCATGTCATAACAACATTCTGAAAGATAGGCAACTCTAGGCTCCGTCTCTACAGCTGCAGTAGATGGCAATCATTAAATTGCCCTCTTAACTGCAATGAAAATGCATTAGTAATGGGTGTGATCACAACCAGGAGCACTGTGGGTCAGATTCGCTAAGCCTATTGTCTCTCTGGACAAAGAAGGTCTTGAGCAGCCGTGGATGACTAGTCCAACTTTCTTTGCAACTACCCACAAAGTTGAATTGTCCTGATCCAAAGTCTAATCCTCATTCTCAATTCTCCTCCTCATTCACACAGCCATCAGGTATTATTTCCTGTGGTCACATATGCTTGTTTGGTTCATTAGCTGGGGCTCAGCCCTTTCCCGTATTTAGCCGCCTATGCAGTCCCTGTCGCTCTTTTTTTTGGAAGGGTCAACATTTCCAACTCCCGAAAAAGTTGTTGTGTATTGGAGTATAAAACTCTAGTACTGACATCCTATTGACTTTATAATCCTCTTGAACAAGAACAATAACCACAGTGCTGCGACAGCTCACATAATAGTCCAATACTGTATACTACTGAAACAGCAAATACTAGTTGTAAAAGATGAAAATATGTATTTAAAATGTAAAATTTGTATTTAATTTCAAACAATTATTTTGGTCAAACCAAAATAGATACTAGATCCTAATCTAAGACTAGTCCATCCAGTATCCATCTAGACTAGTGCTGGAGCCTATCCCAGCTATTTTCGTGCGAGAGGCGGGGTAAACCCTGGACTGGTCGCCAGCCAATTGACAGGGCACATATAAGCAAACCACCATTCGCACTCACATTCACACCTACGGGCAATTTAGAGTCTTCAATCAACCTACCATGCATGTTTTTGGGATGTGGGAGGAAAACGGAGTACCCGGAGAAAACCCACGCAGGCACGGGGAGAACATGCAAACTCCACACAGGCAGGCCGGGATTTGAACTGTGAGGCAGTCGTCCACATTGCTGCCCTAAGAGTAGTCATCTTGGAAAAATGACTGTTGCACAAGCTAGCCAAAGTAAGACCCCCTACCCTCTCTTACAGGAATACATGAATAAAAAACAACGAACCTCTATTCTTTGAAGTTTGTTCCTTTGTGTTGGTTACTTGAGTTGACTGAAGTTTGGATCTCTGGTTACCCGCTACCTTGTACAAAAATCCACAATTATATGTGCATCATGTTGAGTAAAGCAGGAGGGAATATTGACACTGAAGAGTGGGGAAGAGTGCAGAAAAGTTCCTTGGTTTCATCATGACACATTTTCCAACGTAATTGGTAGATTTTGTTTTCGTCTAATGAGACCAACGTTGAACTTTTGGGCCACAATTTTAAGAAGTATGTCTCGCACAAGCACAACACCGCTCATCACCAAAGAGCACCATACCTACATTGAAGCATAGCGGTGGCAGCATCATGCTTTAAGGCTGTTTTACTTCGGATGGACCGCAGCCCTTAGAAAAGGTAGAGGGAGTTAAGTTCGAAGTGCTCTTAAACCTTTAGGCTTCCGAATGAAACCAAAAAATAAAATTCAGGAAAAGCAAAACTTTATTTAGGGTTACAGTGGACCTCCGCATACTCACTGCTTGGCACCTGCGGATTTACTTTTTTTTTGGATTTACTTATTGCTGGTTTTGGATTTACTTATTGCTAGTTTTACCCCGCTTATTCAAGAATTTTGGGGGGTTAATAATAATAATCATCATCGTAATAATAAATTCCAATGCAATTATAATGGCTGTCAATTATCTGCTGATTTTTGCTATTTTTGCTATTTTTGCTATTTTTGTCCAACCTAGTCTATGTTCTCCACGAATAGCGGGGTCTACTTTAATCAGAGCCACTTTAAATGGTAGCAAGTGCGTGCTATTTAACATAAGTTTGAATGAGAATGTGATAGAAAAATATGAACACGGTCAAATCCCCAGTTTTAAGAGGGTGTGTACACTTGTGGCACCTCATTATTTTAGCCATCTATTTTTATTTCCCCTCTCAAATATGATTTTTTTTCCAATTGAGTTGTGCCGGTCATAGGTCCCATTATTGGTGGAAAAATTTAAGAGTCTTGATCTCACTTTCTTTGTCTCAAAAACCTGTCATTTAAAGATAGGTGTGTAGACTTTTTATATCCTCTGTCTGTTTTGGATACAACAACATACACAATTGTCTTTCCTTTTCAGTCTGCAATACAAAACAAAAATGTCTCCTTGTATTTTAATTCATTGTAAATTAAACTGAATTCATATTTTGCATTTAGTAACTTTGTAAGTCGAGACAAACTTTACACATTGTCTTTAGCAGTTGCAGCCAACATATTTAGTGTTAGTCTTTATTTGATAATGTTCCCATAGCACGCTCATACACATTACATGTTTTCTTGCCTTTTCCTACTTGACTGTATGACTGTTTAAGTCCAAATGACAAATACTTAAAAAAAAAAAAATTAATACACCATCGACAGTACAGTGCGGAGATACCTTCAGTTCAACCACCCCAGTTCATCCCCAAAACTTTTTTTTTTTTGTGTGCAAAGTCATTGTGTTCAGCCTTACCTTACAAAGTCATTGTGTTCAGCCTGAAGTGTTTCAGTGCAACGATAGTCAGAGATAAACACAATTAGCAATGCGGATTACTGAGCAAAAGTGTTCTGTTAAGCAATATTCACATTCTCACTGGGTTGATGGGACTTTGTATTTAGGAACTTGTGACTTAAATTTGGATCTGCTCTGACAGGTGTTATGCGTTTGAGTCCTCTCTGCAATTTGACAAGAAGGAGCACTGAGTGGAGGTCTGGACTAGTATGTTAGCATCTCACGCTTGTGGTTAGCTAAAGCCGACTTGCTAGCTACTTTTGTGTGTGTTATGGTTCATGTTTTACATTGCATCAGTAAGTAATTTCATTTTATACTGATTTGAGACAATGTTAAATAAGAAATATCTGTAAGGTGCATCAGCTCCGCAATGTTGAAACTTAATTTTTCACCTGTAAATAAAGTTTTTTTTTTATTTGATGCCAATTCAGATTTGAGAACAAATCATTCGAACTACAATTGATCTGGGAAACTTAGTTTCAAAACTAGAGCGAATGAAAGTTGGACAAACATCATGGAGCAGATTCTGATGAAACTTTTGTAATTCTCTGAAGAATGTTCAGCAGAATGGGATGACGGGGTCATACTGACATCCACCTAACAGATTGTTTCCTGTATTTTAGAGTTTAGTGTTGTGTATTTTTTCAGTTTTTTTGAGAATTGATTGTGGCTTCTTTATCAATTAGTCTACCCATGCCCGTGCTCTTATTGACTCTTTTGTCTCATCGAAATGGGAAAATGACAAATATTGGCTACGTTTTTTAAATGATTTACGCTGAAACATTGACTACAAGATAACATCTTTTATATACGACAAACATATTTTAACCAAACTTTGACTGCAGAGCTGCCAACCGAATTTTCAGTGCCTCCGTAGTTAATATGCTACCATGCCAGACATGAGAATTTATGGGCTGAATTTCAGCCTCAAGCACACAATTGCACCAGTTCCAAACGGACCTTTAACTTTTTTCAAATTATTTGCATCCCAAAAGCAGGACCAACCAGGTCAGGGAGAACTCAACAATGTTCATCATATTCCTAAAAGGACAATCTCAAAAGGAGAATATATGTGAAAATACTCATACAGGTGCTTAAAGAAGTCACATTTTGCCACAGAAAGAGAAAAGTTATATTTTTTGCATTAAATGAGAGGGTATGGAGAGTAAATGTGTTTAAATTGACATTACATGAGTTTTTTTCTCATGTATTGAAATATTTTTATGCATCTGATGAGAAGTGTGTATCAATGTATTTATTAGCACTTTCACTCTTGAGATCCTTTAATTCTTTACAATAAGAAAATATTGTACTTCCAACTGTGTTGGAAATGTGTGTTAAAGTTAACTTGCATCCATCCATTTTCTACCGCTTATCCGAGGTCGCGTCGCGGGGGCAGTAGCTTTAGCAGGGACGCCCAGACTTCCCTCTCCCCAGCCACTTCATCCAGCTCTTCCGGGGGGAACCCGAGTTGTTCCCAGGCCAGCCGAAAAACGTAGTCTCTCCAGCGTGTCCTGGGTCGTCCCTGGGGTCTCCTCCCGATGGGACGTGCCCGGAACACCTCACCAGGGAGGCGTCCGGGAAGCATCCAAATCAGATGCCCCAGCCACCTCATCTGGCTCCTCTCGATGTGGAGGAGCTGCAGCTCTACTCTGAGATCCTCCCAGGTGACCGAGCTTCTCAGCCTATGTGTAAGGGAGAGCCCGGACACCCTGCGGAGGAAAATCATTTTGGCTGCTTGTATCTACGATCGTGTTCTTTCGGAAACGATCAACAGCTTGTGACCATAGGTGAGGGTAGGAACGTAGATCGACCGGTAAATCGAGAGCTTTGCCTTTCGGCTTAGCTCCTTCTTTACCACAACGGATCGATACAAAGTCCGCATCACTGCAGACGCTGCACCTCGTCCTGGCCGTGGAACAGTGGACTAGCTCTACACCCTTAACAATTACACCGCTTACATTGCGCATCTATTCCAAATTAGACGGACTGCTCAAACGAACTTAAAGTAGTAGCAATCTAGTTGCACACAACGTCCAGCTTCTGCACACGCAACACAATTATGGCAGAACTTGTAAAAAGTCCCAGTCATTATGACAACCTCGATTAACACAGCATGTAAGTAACCTTACTAAAGACCTCGTCCCGGATTATGCAGAATCTGTCAAAGATGCTAGCCTCGGAATCCTCAATAGCAACATGGCACAACTTATGAGTGACGCTGAGCACAAAACCTTAACAGATAAAAATCTTGCTCGAACGCTCAGTTGCACAGTTGTAAACTTAGTGTCACAGCTATAATGGAGTGATGTGGAAGTAAACAGAATGAAACTCAAACTAGAAGCTGAACAGCAACAACAAATCAATTTAACGGCACAGCTAGCAGAGTCCAACACCCGTTCAAACCTTGCACAAGCTCGCCTCGTTGATGTTGAAACTCGGCTTGAGGATGCAAAGGCCAGTGCCAGCGCTGCTCAAGAGACACTATCCGTCCCCAGTGCCGCACTGGCCCGTGAAAATGAGGGGCTCAAACAAGCTCTTGCTTCATGCACACAAACTAACCGCACACAGACAACACTGTTGCAAACCGCCACATCCGAAATTTCGCAACTCAAAAGAGATCTGTCGGAGTTGACTGATCACCCCCCAGAAGCCGAACTACGCCAAGCCAAAGCGGCTAACAAGCGCGCAGACTGGCCCCTGCGTAATGCGACTGAGGACATTAGACAGCTCAAACAGACCGTTGAGATGCTCAAAGAGGAACGCGCTAAAAGCGTTGAGTACTCATGTGAACTCATGTCACAATTGACAGTACTAGAATCTGACATGCGCCATCTTCAAAAGCTAAGGCTAGAAGAGGAAGCCAAAATAACACTTGTTTGATGAGAATTACAGGCAGCTCGCAAATTAATTGTCAACTGGTAACAAGTCTTCCTACAGCAAACACTGTCTGATGAAATCAATGAGCGCACACCTGTCAGTCTGCCTCCTAGAATCTACAAAGCAGAGCTTGGTTCTGACCTCCTTGGGATATGGTCAACGGCCCCTGCCACTTCGCAACGGCCATCTCCGACCCTGGCACCGCCGAGGCGGGAGCTCGCCGCGCAAACTGCAGCCCGCCTCAGTGACTCCTCTGTGTTTGTCTCTTATCCCGCACGCCCGCGACCCTAGTGAGGAGAAGCGGCTCAGAAAATGGATGGATGGAAGGAAAATACAGTAGGGTCAATTGTGGCAGAGCTTTGGAAATGGAAGGTCACGGAGAGAACAAAAACTGCAACGGACACCCCCCCCAACATTCACACATCTGTCGTTGCATACCTGCATGTGTGTAGTCTGGTTCCCTGTGTGGAGTGCAACAAAAATATACAACGAATTTTCCCTTGGGAGATAAAAGTAGTTCACTAAATATAATAAAAAAAACAATTGAGTAATTTTCTAGTAATGAGAAAACTAATGTTAAAGGCTTGGAAAATATTCTGCATTCCTGGTTAAAGAAAACACTAGTCTCCTATACTCATTAGCCCACCATTCCAGCTTGACTAGAATATCACTGAAAATATCCACAACAAGTTGTTAAATATTAGTCTATCTCTTCTGCTCAATTTGAGCAGTGGTCTTTTGAAACTTAAAGAACAATAGAATGTTTTGTAATTTGAAATCATACCAAGACACCAAATCTTGTCATCCAAGATTTTCTTTTCCTTGTACAGGTTACCATAGAGAAGCACATGAACATGTTTGCCATACAGAACAGCTATGTGTATTGCATTGTATCAAGTGCATTGTATTTTGCCACTGGAGAGAGGGGGGGAAAAAAAACTATCGAGAGGTTAATCTTCAAGAACAAGATCCCGGATACAAGCGTCCGAAATTAGTTTCCTCCGCAGGGTGTCCGGGCTCTCCCTTAGAGAGAGGGTGAGAAGCTTGGTCATCTGGGAGGATCTCAGAGTAGAGCCGCTGCTCCCCCACATCGAGAGAAGCCAGATGAGGTGGCTGGGGCAACTGATTTGGATGTCTCCCGGACGCCTCCCTGGTGAGGTGTTCCGGGCACGTCCCACCGGGAGGAGACCCCGGGGACGACCCAGGACACCCTGGAGAGACTACGTCTTTCGGCTGGCATGGGAACGCCTCGGCATCCCCCCGGAAGAGCTGGATGAAGTGGCTGGGGAGAGGAAAGTCTTGGCGTCCCTGCTAAAGCTACTGCCCCCGCGACCCAACCTCGGATAAGCGGTAGAAAATGGATAGATGGATGGAGGTTAATCTTACTCTTATGTATATGGTTTCTCTCTGTATGGAAAACTACATTTTTCATGCCTGCATCCAGCCACAAAAAACAAAACAAAAAAACTTGAGCTGTGAGCAGCTATATTTGGGCCCTCGCACCCCGACTGGGTACTGCCAGTTTGAGGTCCTGGCAGTTTAGGGTATTGGCACGATGGAGGAGGGGCTGCAAATGGCCCCCAGGCCGTCGGTTGGACACCACTGAGATGCGACCATTTAGGGGCAGTCTGGACTCCTGCACTGTAACATTGGCCGCACATAAATGGAGGACGGGCTGCAAATGGCACCTGGGTCGACACCGCTGCTGTTGGAGAAGTGCAAAGCCGTGTCAAAGGTTATATTGAGTAAATGTGGGTTGCACAAAAATGGAGGATGGCCCGGAAATGGCACACAGGTCGTAGGTTGGACACCATTGCTACAAATGGTCCCTAGGCTATAGGTTGGGTATTTGTGTAGTAGTGTAAGGTAGTAGCCACCGGATTGTAGGTGGGACACCACTGCTGTCGGACCAGTGCAAAGCCTTGTCAAAGGTATTAGTATACATACCTACTTCTCATATACGTCCTACATAATGGGCAAAATACGAACATTTAGGGGCAGTCTGGACTCCTGTACTGTAACAGTGGCCGCATATAAATGGAAGATGGGCTCCAAATGGCTCCCGGGTCCAAGGTTGGACACCACTGCTGTCGGAGAAGTGCAAAGGTTATATTGAGTAAATGTGGGCCGCACAAAAATGGAGGATGGCCCGCAAAGGCCCCGCAGGCTGTATATTGGACACAGCTGCTGGAGGATAAGTGCAAAAGTACGAGTTGGAAAAAGGAAAAAGGTCCACTGCTGTACATTGAAAAGGTAATCACTCCCTGTTGGGTTTGGAATATGGGTTGTAATTATGTTATTGTTCGTGTTAAGGGTGCTACACACATGACCGAGTTTTCGTAGCCGTAGGTGTAACGTAGTGCAAATAGTAGTCTTTGATGAACTGTAAGCTTCTCCTGTTTTGTGGCGACATCAGAAAAGCTACAGTTGAAGAGCCGCCACCGTCCTATAGTATGTCAGAAAAAAAAGACGCTTTTTATAACTTTTAATGTCCCAGGTGTTTAGATGGTACTGACCAAGTTTGAAGTCAGTCGGATGAAACCTATGGGACAAGTTCGTAAAAGTGAGACACCTGTACATTTTTCAAAAGTGTACGTTTAGATGGTTGTAGGTCACTTTCCTTTGCATTTAGAATATGGTTTGCTGTTACAGTTTTGTAGGTGTCGTACCTGCCAAGTTTGGTAGGTGTAGGTGAGACGTACCACGAATAGCTCTTTGTTGAACTGTAAGTATGGCATCTGCAAACGTGTGAAAAAGGTCGAACTTTACATTTACGAGGTCACAGTTTGTGTACGTTTGGGGTCAATACAGATGTG